>NC_058404.1:139202058-139264558 GCF_002201575.2 Neomonachus schauinslandi
CCCCCCCCCCCCCCCCGTAAGCCGCAGCGGGGGGTCAAGGTCTCCTCCGGGCGGTGCTGTTCTTAATTCCCATACTCTCCCAGCCCTGGACACGAGGACCAGGAGGTGCATGCCACTGGCTACCTGCAGAGGTAAAGCAAACAGTCCTCGAAGACTAATTTCCACCCCTTGCCACCCGCCACCCGACATGGAACCGAAAAACGAATCCACAGGTTAGTGGGTCCCACCAGTCACCTAGGTGCCAGGTTCCAAGTGCGCGTGCGTCAGCTCGGTCCCCCACCCTCTTCGAGTTTACCTGCCGCTCGGCCTCACTCTCGGTGGTCCCACCTCCTCAGGCTCACCTCTTCTAGCTCCAGCACCCGAGCTTTCTTTCTAGACCTTTTCTAGTTCTGTCTGGGAAATCAGATGGTGAATATCTCTTACGTGTTCTGGAGCTATAGCTATGAGCCAGTCGCTAGCAACAGGACTCATAACCTGTCTCCTCAGGCTGGCACCCAAAAACCTAAGGAGAAAGAAGTCAGGGCAAAAAAAAGTCAATGCCCAAACTTCCCTTCACCGGAGGGAGAGGCTCATTATTTACAACCTTCCTCTGGTTGTAAACAGAGGCCAGAGTTTCCAGAGGCCAGCGCTCCAGAGGTAAGGCCAGTGTCTGGTCCATCCATCATGCTGGGAATATGGTGCTGGGACGGAGGGAAGGACAAGAGGTAAATAGCGGAATAGGCTGAGCAACCCTGGGCAGGGCAAGCCAGAGTCCGGGGAGGCTCTCCAACCTGGAACCCTGGCTGCTACTGAACCAGCAGATCTTGCCCAGGCTTTTGTTCAGAGAGCCTCAGTGGCGCCAAATCTCTGTTCCTGGCGGGACCACACTCTCTCAGGTTTGCCTGGTCTGAGGCTTCTTACCCTGGACGGCAAGGATGGGTTTTCTTTGTCTGATCCAAGCACACAAGAGTCCAGAGGTTTTCAGAGTGTTTTCCTGACTGAGTTGCTTGAACCTGGCCCTAAAGGACCCTGTGGCCCTCCCTTTCCATTCCTGCCACCCTTCCACACACAGGGAGGCTGTATCCAGATGGCAGGACCACTTTTTTGCTAACCAGGTCCCTGATGACCTGGCAGTGATGTCTCCTTTCCTGCAGTTTGTAATGGGGGCACAGTTGTATGGTGGGAGGAGTCAGGAGTTGACCCCGCCCGTTGGGGCCTTCAGTGCATGTTCTCGCCAGGACCCTCTATTTCCTCCAGGCCTGGCTCCTCACCAGCCAATTGGCAGCAACTATATAACAAATAGCCTGTGGCTGAAGGAGGGCTGAGCAGACTGAGCAGGGTGGGGAGTGACTGTGTGAGAAGGAAACAAAGAGGGCACAAGCGGGGTGGCAATGGTGTGATCAGAAATTCCACAGGTCCTGATGTGAGCGCTCTTCCTCGGTCTCTGGCAGCCATGACTTCTCTCTGAGGAGGCAGTTGTTCTGAAACGGCCACAGGCAGCTGGTCTTCTTTATTTCATGTGGAGTCAGAAAGCAAAGCAACTTTTGCTAGTAGAAGTGAGTCTTTTGTGACCTGAACTGACTCAATGAAATCAGTTATCTTTTCTTTAAAAAGTAACTCAAAGCTCAACTAAAGCTCAACTATAAAGCTCAATTCGGGTGCTTTCCAACCAACCTAGTGTCTGTTTTGGTTTTAGCTTCTGATAAATCCAGGCACTGAGTCCCACGGCACTACAGGCCCCCAGGCACCTTAGCGTGCAATATCCAATTCCAGGGACGTCACTGCTCTTCAAGTGCTAGAAGCCCCTTCTCCTGTCTATGGCTAGTCATAGAAGATGAAGGATGTGGTTCCTAGTGCTTGTTATACGTGAGTACAAACAAATATGTATGTTTTTAAAGATCATGTCACATCCCTTCCCCAAACAGAGCCTATTCTGCCCTTTAAAAAAAAAAATATTTTATGTGAGAGAGAGCACAAGTAGGGGGAGGGGCAGAGGGAGAGGAGAAGCACACTCTCTGCTGAGTAGGGAGCCTGATGCAGGGCTGGATGCAGGGCTCCATCCCAGGGCCCTGGGATCATGACCTGAGCAGAAGGCAGACGCTTAACCGACTGAGCCACCCAGGCGCCTGACCATTCTGCCTTTTGTAACAGGTTTTGTCCCTGGCACATTCAGTATCTAATAATGTTGAGAGAGCTCATTCTGAGCATATGTGGAAAGATGTAGGTACTTCCAGTCTTAATTCCCCATACCAAGTGTATCTAGTGGTAAGAAGAGTAGGGGAATCAGAGACTTTTCTCGTCTGTGAGAGGAAAAAAAGGTTGAATTAGAATTACGGCTATTGGAATAGCTCTAGCATTCTGGATGTTTGGTTTGTATCCAGAGAGACAGGCCATAAGCAAATGGGCACTCATTCAAGAAAAATGAGGGCAGGGGATAGAGAGAAAGAAGGCACAGTGTCCTCTTCTAGGACATCCTTCTTGTGCCAAATGAGACAGGAGGGAAGAGAACAGAAGTGAGAACAAGCCTAGCACCAGTGATAAACAGATAGGAAGCTGCTGAAACCCGGGCTGCATGGGCTATCCATTCACCAACCCAGTCAAAGGCCATTTGTTCAGAAAGTAATTTGATCAAAACTGATTTCTCAGACTAAGTCTGAAAGCCAGTCCACACAGACTAAGTTTTTTTCTCCAATAATAAGATGCTTATTTTTTTTTCAGTGTTAAAGGGATAGGGGGACCAAAATTGGAGATGCAGCTGTTGGCAGGGAAGTACACAAAACTGTCAAGATATCTTCAACAATAGCAAGTGGATGTTGTGCTTTTTTTCAATTTTTTCCAAGAAAAGCGTGAGTATCATATTCTAGAGAAATACTCCTTGCGTACTTTTTCTAAAATCCGGAATTTTCTGAGAAGTCCAAAAAGTGATTTCAGCTTAACCAAAAGCTGTTTTAAAAAGACAAAGCAAGGGGGGCACCTGGGTGGCTCAGTCGTTAAGCGTATGCCTTCAGTTCAGGTCATGATCCCAGGGTCCTGGGATCGAGCCCCACATCGGGCTCCTTGCTCAGCGGGAAGCCTGCTTCTCCCTCTCCCACTCCCCCTGCTTGTGTTCCCTCTCTCGCTGTCTCTCTCTCTGTCAGAAAACAAATAAAATCTTTAAAAAAAAAAAAAAAAAGGACAAAGCAAGGGGCACCTGGGTGGCTCAGTGGGTTAAGTGTCTGCCTTTGGCTCAGGTCATGATCCCGGGGTCTGCTCAGTGGGGAGTCTGCTTCTCCCTCTACCCCTCCCCGTGCTCCTACTCTCTCTCTCTCTCTCTCAAATAAATAAATAAATAAATAAATAAAAATCTTTAAAAAAAAAACCCCAAAGCAAATAAATAAATATAAATAAAAAGAAAAAAGAAAAACAAGATAAAAGTAGGAGAAATCAGTCAGCCCAATTTGAAGATTTACTACATAGCTATAACAAGCAAGACTGTGTGGTATTGGTGAAGGGATAGATGCACAGATTAATGGAAGATAATAGAGAACCCAGAAATAGACCCACATAAATATCCCCAGCTGATTTTTTTTTTTTTTTCGAAATTTAAAAATTTTACCTTTGAAAAAATTTAATTAAAAGTAAAAGGGTCTCTTTTTAAAAAAAAAAAAAAAAAACGCAAAGACAATGACAAAAAAATTGCAAAAAAAGGTATCCCATTCCTGTGACCTCTAGGAGAATTATTTGTGAACAGCCTTTTTTGTTTCTTCCTCTTTGTTTTTTTTCACATTGCAAAACTGCTAGCTCAAAAATCCTGGACCATTCTTTTGGTAATCACAGTATAAAAGCACTCAATAATTACAGTATATGACAGATAAAATTGAACTACCCACATGACTACCCCCTCAGCTCCCATGTAAACGTATACAAATGGGATTTGTATAAAATGAAGCAGAAGGACCTAACACATGTAATTTATTTTGAATATTGTGATTGTATATATATAATATAAAAATCATGTTGATGAATTCCATGACTTCTTCCAGTCTATCTATGTCTTTGCCATTGGCCCATACCAGATCAGAGCAGTGACAGGATCTTTAGCTCCTGAAAAAAAAAATGACGAATTCATATTCACAGATATTTTTATTTTATTTTTTATTATTTATTTATTTATTTTATTTTATTATTTTTTAAAGATTTTATTTATTTATTTGAGAGAGAGAGAATGAGAGAGAGCACATGAGAGTGGGGAGGGTCAGAGGGAGAAGCAGACTCCCTGCCGAGCAGGGAGCCCAATGCGGGACTCGATCCAGGGACTCCGGGATCATGACCTGAGCCGAAGGCAGTCGCCCAACCAACTGAGCCACCCAGGCGCCCTATTATTTATTTTTTTAAGATTTTATTTATTTATTGGACAAAGAGAGAGAGAGAGAGCGTGAGCACCAAGCAGGGGGAGAGGCAGGCAGAGAGAGAGGGAGAAGCAGGCTCCCTGCTGAGCAGGGAGCAGGGTGGGGGGCTCGATCCCAGGACCCTGGGATCCTGACCCGAGCTGAAGGCAGATACTTAACCGACTGAGCCACTCAGACGCCCCATTACAGATTTTTTTAAAAGAAGAATTTATGCAAGCTACTCTGCTATTTGCTCTATCTTTGAAGCTCCTACATGATCCTTAAGTCAGGGGTTGAGGAACATACACTGTATTATTATCAAGACTTTTCTTGGTTGTAGATGAAGCAGTTTCTTCCTGGAACCCAGAGGGGCACACAGTGGAACTCAGTGCTGTGATGAAGGCCATGACGAAATGTATTGTGATTTAATTATTGCTTAGCTGTTTCACTTTTCTTATGGATAGAAATGGTCTCCAATCAATCATAAGCTCCTCAAATGCAGCCTCCTTCCAGCATACACTGCCTTGTAATCCCCCAAATACACAATAACGTGAATCCCAAATGAGGATCCTTACCAGGAATGGTTTCAAAAGATGGCTTACCAATCATTTCCATTTATCACCAAAAGAGATAAGAACGTTAGGATTTAAAAGTACATTGTATGTTCATTTGTTTTGTGGTTTTTTTGTTTTTTGGGTTTTTTTAGATTCCACATATAGGTGAAATCTTGTGGTATTTATCTTTTTCTGTCTGGTTTATTTCGTTTAGCATAATAACCTCCAGGTTCATCCATGTTGTGGTGAATGGCAAGATTTCATTCTTTTTTGTGGCTGAGTAATATTCCACTGAGTATATATACCATCTTTTCTTTTTTTAAGATTTTATTTATTTGTCTATTGTGGAAAGAGAGAGAGAGAGAGAGATCATAAGCAGGGAGAGAAGCAGAGGGAGAGGGAGAAGCAGACTCCAAGCCAAGCACGGAGCCTGACTCAGGCTCTATCCCACCACCCTGAGATCAGGACCTGAGCTGAAACCAAGAGTCGGATGCTCAACCGACTGAGCCACCCAGGCGCCCCTATTCCACATTTTCTTTATCCATTCCTTGATCAGTGGACACTTTTAGGTTGCTTCCATATCTTGGCTGTTGTAGATAACACTGTAATAAATATAGGAGTGTGTATATCTTTCCTGATTGTGTTTTCATTTTCTTCATTTATTTGGATAAATACCCAGAAGTGGAATTACTACATTGTATGGTATTTTTATTTTTAGTTTATTATGGAACCTCCATACTGTTTTCCATAGTGACTGCACCAGCTTGCATTCCTACCAACAGTGCTTGGGGGTTCCTTTTCTCCACATCCTTGCCAACACTTGTTGTTTCTTATCTTGAAACATTCTTATTGGCTTCAGATATATCATTTGCAAATATTTTCTCCCATTGAGTAGGTTGTGTTTTTGTTTTGTTGCTGGTTTCCTTCACTGTACAAAAGCTTTTTATTTCAATGTAGTCCCAATTGTTTATTTTTACTCTCGTTTCCTGTGTCTGAGGAGATAGATCCAGAAAAATATTGCCAAGGTTGATGTCCAAGAGATTACTTACTGCCTATGTTTTCTTTGAGGAGTTTTATGCTTTCAAACAAACATATAAATAAACAAATAACAACAAAGAGAGAAATAGACTCATAAATATGGAGAACAAATTCATGGTTGTGAAAGAGGAGAGAGGTGGGGGTGGGCAAAATGGGTGAGGGGGATTAAGAGATACAAATTTCCAATTATAAAATAAGGTACAGGGCGCCTGGGTGGCTCAGTTGGTTAAGCGACTGCCTTCGGCTCAGGTCATGATCCCGGAGTCCCTGGATCGAGTCCCACGTCGGGCTCCCTGCTCGGCAGGGAGTCTGCTTCTCCCTCTGACCCTCCCCCCTCTCATGTGCTCTCTCTCTCATTCTCTCTCACACAAATAAATAAATAAAATCTTTAAAAAATAAAAAAATAAAATAAAATAAGGTACAGCGATGAAAAATACAGCCTAGGAAATATGGTTAATAATATTGTAATACATTTATTGTGGTGTGCATTTCAGAATGTATATAAGTGTTGAACCACTATGTAGTACACCTGAAACTAATTTAATATTGTTTGTCAACTATAAATTTGTCTCAATGACAAATTTTTAAAGGAAGCAAAAGCATCAGAGAAGAAATAAATGAAGCTTAAAAAGTTTTTTAAAGTACATTGTAATGCGTAGTCTGTGATTTCCTCTATCAAGGGGATGGAGGACTCTGGAGAGTGTGAGGGTGAATGTGTATGCGTTTTCATCGTTTGCATCAACATAGCTCTTAATTACAGTAATCATTTTCACAAATGGACTTTGTTTTCTACCCTGGCTCCTTGGCTTTTGGCAGGCGGCACCAGGCAAACACCTGTTGTCTGGTTATACAGAGAAACACCTGTTGGTGGAGCCTCTAAGTACTAACATAGGGGCTGTCATCCGGAGTCTTGGGAACCTTTGCAATTGTGGGCAGAAAGAAAGAGCACCTGCTTAGGACCCAGGAGGACTGAATGATTGCTCGTTGACTTGTGACAGAAGATGTCGATGAATCCGGTCCCCTTCCTCTGCCTACTCCCAAGAAATATAGCCTGCGGCTGCAACATCTGTTAATTAGTAAATGAAGGTGGTCAGATTCAAGGAAAATTCCTTTTTAAAGGGAACTGTAGTTTAACAGATATGAGGGCTTTGAGGCATCAAACTCAAAATGGCTTCCATGGATGAATATCCAGTTGATAAGAATGGAGGAAGGGAAGCAAGAAGAAACAAGAGATGATAGAAAGAAAAAATGGGACAAAGAAGATTCTTTTTTTCCATATGATAATCTCCTTCAGAAAATCACCATTTTGAGGAGTGCCTGGGTGGTTTAGTTGGTTAAGCGTCTGACTCTTGATTTTGGCTCAGGTCATGATCTTAGGGTTATGATATCGTGCATTGAGCTCCCTGCTCAGCAAGAGTCTGTTTGAGATTCTCTCTCTCCCTCTCCCTCTGCCCCTCCCCCTACTCTCTCTCTCTCTCTCAAATAAACAAATAAATAAATAACATCTTTAAAAAAAAAGAAAATCACCATTTTGAATACGTTGGTGGTATGAGCCCTGGTTCTATGTAGAGACAGTTATATCTAGTCTAATAGGCATCACTGGAAAAAGTCAGTGTCAGTTCCTGAATAATCAATTGTTCTTTGACAGTTTAGATATTTAAATATGGCTTATACCCATACATGGAGAAGGAAGAGAAAAAAAGTGATGAAAAGTTCTGGGAAGAGGAGACAGGGGGCGGGGAGATAAAAATCCTACATTTTTTAAAGATAGGTTTTTTAGCACCAATATTTATTTTTCAATTTCCTAACCTTCTGTTCCCCATGTCCAAGATACATAGAAATCCATACCAGCTCAGAGAGATGTCTTGAACCTGACTCATCCCATAGAAGATTACCCACAGAGCTGGGCATTCTAAGGATGGGGCCATTGAGCCTCTCCATATATACCTCTTTCCAGCTGGGACTGTTCCCCACGGTACTCTGTGGGAGGGGCTGCCAGCCTGAATTCCTACTCCAGATGGAGTGTGCTTCTCTCTTCACCCCCTTGTCTCTCGCAAAACCACTCTTCTTCCCTTACATTATGATTTTTTCTAGACTTAGGAGATCTCTTGGCATGAGATAAATAATGCCAAAGAGCAAAACAGAGGAGGGGGATGGAAACAATGGTAGGTAGGAAGGAGGGCAGGGGAAAGAAGTCATTAAGAGGACTTTTAATCCTGGATTCATTCTTGGTTTTTCTTTGTCCTGCACCCACTAGATGCAGTTTACCAGGAACTCCTTTTGGCTTCATCTTCAAAATATGTACAGAATCCAAACATTTCTTACGACCTCCATTGCACCCAGACAGATTTCAGCTGTCATCACCTCTCATCCGGATGGCTGGTCTCCCGGCTTTTGGCCTTGTCTCCCTACAGATCATTTTCAGTGCAGCATTGTAATCTTCCTAAAGAGAAAAGTCAGTGTATGCCATGCTTCTTCTTACAACTACCAGTCACTTCTCATGTCTCACCTAAAACAAAAGCTAAAACCCTCCCAGTGGACTCCAAGCCCCTACCTGATCTCCAGGCTCACTCTCTTCACACCCTACTGGCTTCTTTGCAGTTCTCCCAACTCAGCAGCCACACGCTCAACTTAGGACATTCACAAAGGACATTCACAAAGGTTGCTTCCTCTGTTGGGATTGCTCTTCCCCGGCATATTTGGCTGACGAACTCCTTCAAGGCTTTACTTGTATATTTTCTTCTCAAATGTCACCTGAGCACCTGTATAAAACTACACCCTCTACAGACTCCCTAACACCCACACTGCTTTTCTTTACAATGTTTTTCACAGTAATTATTTATCTAATTAAGAGATAGCTCTTCCTATGATTCAGGCATTCTTGCCAGGTATTAATTCATCTAATGCACATAGCAACCTAACGGAGTAGGCACTATTGTCTTGTCCATTTTACAGGTCATAAGAAAACTGAGGCCCAGAGAGGGTAAGTAGCTTACCCAAGTCACACAGCTAGGAAGTGATCCGGCTAAGTTTTGAACTCAGTTAGATTCTAGGAGCGGTACATCAACAACCGTGCTTTCTGTACTCCTCGCTTTCTAACATACTATAGGATATATTCTGTATTGTGTTTATTGTTTACTGTCTCTTTCACCTTGCTAGCACGTAAGCTCCATGAGGTGAAGGGTCTTTTCTGTTCACAACTATTTACCAAACATCTAGAATGACGCTTGACATATTGTGGCTGCCCAATAAATATATTTTGAACGAATAAATGAACTTGATGATTGAGAGTCTGCTCCCCAGCTTGAGATCCCTTATTTCAGGCTCATTACCAAAGATCCGCTTCTCAGGCACCCCACTTTATCCTCTATGAGACTTCACGTGGAGTAGAAAAAGGAGAAAGGGCATTCTAGTTCGGGAAACTTATCTCACTCTACAATTTGTGAATGAGTGAAGCTGCCTCAGGGATGCTATCTTTATTTCACTCTGAGCTTTTTTCCACCTTAAGTTCCCCTTACAATTCCCCCTCCCCTTCCCACCCCGTATTTGGAGCAGGTAGATGTGGGAGGGCGTAAGCACGGAAAAGAGCAGGGGGCTCATTCTTGTTCCTACACACACGTACTAAACACCAGCTAACCTTTTCAACCTTGTTTGCTGTAAGAATTTTGTAGTAATAACAGCACACAGATAAGAGGGGTTTGATGCCCGCAAATGGGGGGCTCTGCGATGGAAAGCCACCGGTTCTTTGTGGTGCCCACACTTAACAAAACAAAGCAAAACTTATACATCCAAATTTCTTGAAATCTCAGCACCATGGCGTGGAAGCCTGCAGTGCTTCAAAACTTAGCTCATTTTGTAAAGACGCCAGGGGGAGAGGTGGAAAGGACCCCCTAATGAGAACCAGTATCCCTGAATTCTAATTCTGTGGCTCTCCTCTGCATATAAACACACACATACTGAGTAAAGGGTAGCCTTAGTTAAACCTGAGAGCCTCATTTTCATTCTAAAAATAAGGGTGATCATTTCTGTTTGATGTCTGTTGTTTTGAGAAGGAAATAAGAACACAGGTGTGACTATGAGTGTGAAATCCTTACAGTAATTTAAAATTAAAATTGTGTAATTATAAAAATTATAATTGTTTATGTTAAATTTGTCAAAATAATGTATTTCCTTAATATTCCAAAAAGGTCTAACTGATGTCTGAGTACAAAAATATTTTCATCAGGAGCCCCTGTGTGGCTCAGTAGGCTGAGCGACCAGCGCTTGAGTTCGGCTCAGGTCCTAATCTTAGGGTTGTGAGACGAAGCCCCTCTATTCCGGAGGCTCAGCACTGGGCTGGGCATGAAGCCCGCTTAAGATTCTCTCTCTCCCTCTCCATCTGCTCCTCCCCTCACTTGCACTCTCTCTCTCTCTCTCTCTCTCTCTAAAATAAATAAATAAATCTTTAAAAAAATTTTTAATCAGGGGCGCCTGGGTGGCTCAATCAGTTGAGCCTCTGCCTTCGGCTCAGGTCATGATCCCAGGGTCCTGGGATCGAGCCCCATGTTGGGCTCCCTGCTCAGCGAGGAGCCTGCTTCTCCCTCTCCCTCTGCCCCTCCCCCTGCTTGTGCTCTCTCTCTCAAATAAATAATAAATAAAATCTTTAAAAAAATAAAAAATATTTTAATCAGTTCATCTTGCCTTTGAAAAATGCAGATAGTAAAACAAAATTAATGCTTGTATATGTCATACTTTGTGGCGGAAGAGCTTGTGTTTACAAGATTGGATTATGACCACCTAGAGGTATCTCAGCAGCTGAAAGGCAATTTCAGTGAACGTTTGTGAATTATAGAAGGAATGAGATTTATCTGCCTTAGTCTGAAGAACATGAAAGGAAAGAAAGATAATCAAAGTCAAGAAGCACATCTGCATTTTCAGCTGTCTTCTTCAAATAATAGTGATCCTTTTTATTGTTAGAATTACACGAAGTCAGCAATAGTCCCTGGTGGGTCATCTTTTCTGACTCTGAGGCCTCCAGCAGGTGCAGCACAGTTTGCAGGGTGTAAGGATCTGTTCGGATAACTTGCCCCCCGCCCTTAACAAGAAAGCGATTTTGCTTCAGATTTCCGTATCAGAATACCTTTGTATTCTGGTGTAGCAGCCACCTGATGCCATAGTGGTTAAAGCTATGTGTCTTAAAATCAGGCAGATAATCTCACATTGACTGAATCGAATAACCTCACAGTAGCTGAGGGGCTAGAGATCACTTAGAACAAACTCAAACCCATTTTCATCTCTTTTTCCCCAATAGTAAAACTAAGTTACAAACTTGTCAGCTTTAAGAGTGTTTCTCATACATGACTAAATTTTAAAGTTAAAAAAAAAAGTATTTTAGGGCCTCTCAACTCCACTAAGTTTCATCTAAAATGTGCTTTGATTTGTTTGGAGAAAGATGAGCAACAGGATTGTATGTTTAAGATAACAAGGCATTATGGGGCGCCTGGGTGGCTCAGTCGTTAAGCGTCTGCCTTCAGCTCAGGTCATGATCCCAGTTCCTGGGATCGAGCCCCGCATCAGGCTCTCTGCGGAGCGGGAAGCCTGCTTCTCCCTCTCCCACTGCCCCTGCTTGTGTTCCCTCTCTTGCTGTGTCTCTCTCTGTCAAATAAATAAAAAATATTTTTTAAAAAAAGATAACAAGGCATTATAATGAAAGTTTTGGGACATGTCTAAGATTAAAAACTTTAAATGTATTGTAAGGAAATGTCAATGTATTGTAAGGAAAATAGATCATAAAGGAATCATCTATTTAACAGCAAAGTTTATGCTGCTTTGTGACCAAAGTAAAGCATTTTGAAACATTGGAAACTGTAGTTAAAAATATTGGCTTTGTATGAATTAATAAGGAGGAAGGAAACTCTTGCACTTCCCACTGCAATTGTTCCATACCTGATTTCATTGCCATTGAAAGCGGGATTGGTAATGAACCAAAACTCTGGGGGACTCTAATAGCGTCTTAGAGGGAATCACAGGAAGCTACCTTCAGTGTAAATGCTGGGAACCATGTCTGAGGTCTCAATAAGAGCTGACACAAGACACAGTCATCCAACAGTAAGAAATCAGCATGCACCTAAACATCAGAATTAGAAGATGCTTGTTGAATTACTCAGCATTACTCCTCTCCATAAGCACACCTGACCTTGGCACATAAAACATGCAATCAATCTCCACAAGCAGAACAAGGCTTAGAGCGCTTCCTAGCTCTGCAGCCTGGAGCAAGTTTCTAAACCTCTCTGGGCCTCACTCTCCTCATTGGTACAACAGAGTCCGTAATAACCTCTTTTGTTTTGATGGTTGCTGTGAAAACCAAGGAGCTAATGCATATAAATAGGGCAGTATTGTCCTTTCCTGGCACATTGGGTACCTGGGCATCATTAACCATCAAAGTGTAATCCCTTTTTCTCCTCCTACGGAATTTGGAGAAAACTCATTTTGGAGGAGAGGGGGATTTACATTTTGATGCAAGTCAGCAAACGCATCTAAATGGACTTTTCTAAGTCAGACTTCTTCAATTCTGTAAAAGGTAGAGAAAAATGCTATTTTACCTGAGTGGTAAAAATCACAAGGGATTTCCTTTGTCATAAATATCAGAGACAATGTCATCAGATGAGACACATAGAGAAATGACAGGCCTCCAATTTAACAACAGCGGTACACAAGTTTTGTGGACTGTGAAATAATGATCTTTCCTGTCTTCCCATTACTGGAGTGATGACATTCAGACACCTATATCATGTGCTCTCCCAGTGAGTGTAGCCATATCTCTTCTAGATAACAAAGACACCTGTCACGTCATGCCAGAATAAAGCCTTCAAATGACACTCTATTTGTCAAATCAGTATGCTACAAAACATATTTTTCTTCTAGGGATTTTTCCAACCTGTCTAAATATTAAAGCCATCATAAAAGAGTCCTTCTTGTGTTAGAAACATAAAATATTCAGACAAAGACAAAAAAATAAGAGCAAACATTCCATTCACAAGGGGAAGATTAGAATTTCCAGGAAGCACACATAATCCTGTGCACAGTTTTATGTTACTTTTGCTTTTCAACATGAAGCTGAAGAAGCGACTGGGCAACAGTAGTCAGTCAATACTCTATTTAATTTATATCTTGTTTTCATTCCTTTTAAAAAATTTACATACAGTAAAAATTCATTCTTTTTGGTGTACTGATCTAAGTTTTGACAAATGAACAGACATGTAACTATCACCACAGTCAAGATCTTAATTGGGTTTTAAGTGGCCCTAAGATATATGTAATGTAATGCCATAGAAATGACAAGGTGTAAGTGATTCTGTCCTTTAAATGGAAAACATGAAGAAGGGGAGGCAGAATGTTCCTTCCACTTCCCACAGTTTTCCTTATCTAACTTCTTCTTTTTTATTCTTTTATTTATTTTTAAAAATATCGCAGCTTCAAAGCTGCTTCCTCACTAGAGCCTTCCCTGACTTATCTCCCACCCCAAATCCAGATTAGACCTTTCCATGATGTGCTTTCAAAGTATTCCATTCTTTTTAAAGTATCCCTACTTACCACAACTGGGTCTACACAGCTTTTTTTCTACATAGCTTTTTATGAGATAATTAGTCTAACGCCTGTCTCCTACACTGGGTAAGATAAAAAAGGACTTGAGTTGTGTGGTTGGTCCTGCTAGTCTCTCCAAAAACAGCATTTGTTTCAAAAATTTTTTCAGACGCTAGGTTAAAATAAGCCTAATTCTTTGATCAAAGTCTAAACTATACTGTACCAACCTTCCTTTAGGGGTTAGACCTGTATGAAAGTAAAGATCAGTGTGTACAACTGAAAGTCAGCAGTGTGATTTATAAAGTACATAAATAAAGTTAAATGTGGAAGCTTTCTGGTAGGAACTTGTTTCCAACCAGCAAACGGCGTAAAGAACCGCCAAGAGAAAGAGAAAGCACACTTGGGAGTAGCTTTCACTGGACAATAAACTCTAAACCAGGTTGGTCCACAGAGGTTGATCTGGGTTCAAATACTGGCAAGAAAGGCAATCTAGATCACTTTGCTTTACTACAGAACAAGCAATCGAGGGGAGTAAAGGTTACACACCACAAGAGTTTACAAGGGAGTGCATGCACTGATCATTTCTTCTTAGTTCCTCACACTTGTGTGTGCAGAGTGGTTGGTTTATTCAGTCCCTTAAAGAACCAATCAGGTAAGAGAACCCCAAAAACTATAAGCCTTCTGCCTTTTATACTTTTAAGCTGAGGGGAATAGGCCACATAAGCAGCCAAGATCCTATCAACTAGGAATTCTTGCTATTCCACAGTTGAATGTTCCCAGGTTCTCTTTCTTATGTCATCATCGGATATATAGCAACCCAGCCGTGGACTACCATGAACTCCTTGAGAGCAGGAACTGTGTTTATTTTAGTCACTATTTGAATTTGCATTCCCTAGCATGACGCCTGCAACGGAGAATGCACTCAGGAAATATGTATTGCATGAGCAAAGAAATGAGTGAATGAATAAATGAATGAATGGGTTCTGGTTCTAGCTCTGCCATTGGTTAACCATGTGGTTAGCCAAATTACTTACTTTATCAATGTATCAGGCTTTCCTCAGCTGTAAGATGTAAAATCTGTAAAAGCAATTAGATTAGATAATCACTAGGATTCTTTTAAAAACAAGACATGTCATAAACAAGATCAACAAGAAGTCACTTAACTCTACTCTCAATCTCAGACTTTACTGACCATATTGGAGCTTATTTCAACTAAATTACATTAAAGGACAGAAAGAGTATGTTTTAGTCCTGACAATGCTGATTATTGGACTGTGGCTCTGAACGTATCACTTAAACTTCATGGACCTTCATTTTCTTATATATGGCTTATATATAAGAAGAATGAGAATATTTCTGACCCTTTTTTATCACCAACATTTGATTACTCTAGTTTATTTAATATGTTTTGTTTAAAGTTGTTCTTTTTTTGTGTGAAAATCCTTGAATTAATGTCTTTTGAATGCCCAATTTCCAATGATTTTCTTTAAACTTAAGTCAAATTAACAAGTCCTCTAAACCTTATGAAGAAGATAAATATCATGGAAAAAAATTACTTCTGAAAAAGACAATAGAGAGTAGGTATAAACGTGGGAGGAACAAAGCATAGGGGGGATAACAATACCCTAGGAGATGGGGATCATTGTGCCTGCCGAAGGATTAGGGTAAAGAAACATGATCATAGAATACTTGCGACAGGAAGAGGAAGAGTGCTCTAACTTACAAGAGTGGATTAATCATCATTTCATCTCCCAAACTTTCCATTTTTTGTTCTCTTTGAGACAACAATTTTGATTCAAGCAGAACAATTTTAGATTTCTTTTAGTCTTTGGAAAAGTGCCAAAGATCCAGGATTTCTCCAGATTTCAACCACATTTCTGACATTGTACATCCAATAAGATATGACACATGGACATAATGGGTTCCTAGAGGTATTTTTTAAAAAGAAAGGAAATGAAACATCTTTGTTACAGCTCTTGGAGACTGACAAAATCAGGCAGGATTAAAATATCTCTTATTGTGTATCTTTCACACTCTTTTTAAAGAATGCTATTTTGCATTTGGTGAAAAAAAGGCACAGAGAAGGTAAAGGAACGTGCCCTTACTCAGTGCAATTAGATTGGGGAAAATATTAGATGTGGCCTTAAGGCTAGAAACTCAAGAGAGGCAGAGATTCTCTGAAAAGAAAGTAGACCTGCATATAGTCACATATAATCCATTGGAGGAAGAAAAAGGTGAAGCATTTTATTTATTTTTTTAAAGATTTTATTTATTTATTTTACAGAGAGAAAGAGAAAGCACAAGCAGAGGGAGAAACAGGCAGAGGGAGAGGGAGAAGCAGACTCCCCGCTGAACAGGGAGCCCCATGCAGGACTCGATCCCAGGACCCTGAGATCATGACCTGAGCCAAAGGCAGGTGCTTAACCGACTGAGTCACCCTAGTGCCCCAAGGTGAAGCATTTTAAATGAACTTTCTCTTCAGTGAACTTTTTTTTAAGATCTCAAGGTTTAAGAAAACAACAACAGTAAAATCAGAGAAGCAGCACAGAACAATAGAAAATATAAATGAGTGACAGAACAATTTTTGGAAAGAGAGCTAAGTAGATCAAGACAATGGAAAAGAAGTTATTTTTGAAATGACACTAATTTCTAGCTTTCTAAAGGACATCTTCAACTAATCTTTCCAAGATTCTAAAGCTTTACTTGTCCTAAATATCATTCAATATCTTTTTTTTCTTTTTTCTTTTTTTAGAGAGGGAGAGGGAGAGAGAGAATCTTAAGCAGGCTCCATGGCTGATGTGGGGCTCAATCTCATGACCCTGAGATCATGACCTGAGCCCAAATCAAGAGTTGGATGCTTAACCAACTGAGCCACCCAGGTGCCCCTCATTCAATATTTTTATCTTAGATTTGATGAGAGCCTGAGACAAGGATTGGGTCTAGATGGTTTATTTGGAAGATGATCCTAGAAAGCAGAAAAGAGAGATTGGAGAGAATGAAACCAGAAATGGGGAAAAGGCCAAAAAAAGGGCAGCGGGGGGAATAGATTACTGAATTGGTTACCAGCATCGGTAGCTGGGGCTCAGACCCACTGGGAGCATGCTGGGCACCCTTTGAAACCTTGAACAAAACTGTCTCACAGAAAGATGGGTAAGATGGAGCAATTATTCACTGATTCTTCTTCTTCTTCCTTCCAGGCTGCATCTGTGCCCTGGTTGAGAGTGCCCATGCCTTAGAAGAAAGCCCTGAGGTAGAAAAGCAGAGAGATACAATAGTTCCCATTTGAGATGGGACCCCGGCGATACACAAGAACTGCTTTTTCCAGCAATGCTGAAATCATCTGGGCAAAGAAAAGATGGTGCAAAGTATCTTTTCGATTAGTATTTTCACTCCAAATTGCTCCTCCTCATATATATATTCACTTTTTCCATTAAATGCTATCGCCTTCTACCAAGTTATCCAAAGGAGAATGCTTTGAGTAATAACATACTTCCCCATCTACCACACTTATATTGAGTTTTGTTCTTTCCATATTTTTAAAAAAATTCTGATAAAACACACATAACATAAAACTTACCATCTTAACCATTTTAAAGTAATGTTAGTTCAGTAGTGTTTAGTCACATTGTTGTGAAACGGACTTCCCGAAATTTTTAATCTTGCGAAACTGAAACATAACACCCATAAAACAACAACCTTTGCCTTTTATATTAAAGGTGGAAGAACAGGCCACATCAGTAGCCAAGATGCTTTCAGCTAGAAATTCTTGCTACTCCACAATTAAATGTTTCTAAACCCTCTTTCTTATAGCATCATTGGATACATAGCAGTTTGTTCAAACAAACAAGATGAAGGTCATCTTAATTTTTTTCCACTTTTATTGAGAAATAATTGACATACCTCATTGCATAAGTTTAATGCATACAGCATGATGGTTTGATTTACATATATTGTGAAATGATTACTAGAGTGGTGAAATTAGCATCCATCTTTTCATATAGATGTGAAATAAAGAAAGGAAATAATTTTCTCCTTGTGATGAGAGCAAGAATTTACTTTCTTAACAACTTTCCTGTATATAGTACAGTAGTGTTAGCTATTATCAAGTTGTACAATACATCCCTAGTATTTATTTGTAAGTGGAAGCTTGCACTTTTTGATCACCTTCCTCCAATCCCTCCTCCCCCCACACTATCACCCCCCCCTTCTGCCTCTGATAACCAGTCTGATCTCTTTCCATGACTTTGGTTTTCTTTTTTTTAAGATTGCATATATAAGTGCGATAATAAAGTATTTGTTTTTCTCTATTAGACTTATTTTACCTAGGATAATGCCTTCAGGATACTTCCATGTTGTCATAAAGATCAGGATTTCATTGTTTATGGCTGAATAATATTCTACTGTATATGTATACCACAACTTCTTTATCAGTTCATCCATTGATGGACACCTAGGTTGTTTCCATGTCTTGGCTACCGTGAACAATGTTGCTAAGAAGATGAAAGTACAGATATTTTTTTTTCCAATCTAAATTGTATTTTATTATTATACTTCATCCTGTTAACAGGCTGGTTCAGGGTAACCTAGAGGGCTTATTAAAATAAAGATTGCTTTAATGATGTACTGTATGGTGACTAATATAACATAATAACATAAAAAAATACAGATTGCTGGGCCCAAGGATTTTATTTTTAACGAGTTCCTCAGTAATTCTGATGTTGCTGGTCCAGGGACAGTGCACTGATATCCGCTATGCTACATAAAAATGTGACTGGTCAACCCCTGGAAATGTTTTACATGGCTCCTAAAACATTGTCCATTTGGTCAAGTAGCCCCAAAAGACATATTTAAACTATCTTTGGAACTCCAAATCATTCCATGTGCCTTTTAAAAGATTTTATCTATTTATCTGTCAGAGAGAGAGAGTGTGCGTGCATGAGCAGGGGGGTGGGGGGGGGCAGAGGCAGAGGGAGAAGCAGTCTCACCACTGAGCAGAGAGCCCAATGCAGGACTCGATCCCAGGACCCTGGGATCATGACCTGAACTGAAGGCAGATGCTTAACGACTGAGCCACCTAGGCGCCCCTTGATATGCCTTTTTTTCTTTCTTTTTTTTTTAATAATTTTATTTTATTACGTTATGTTAATCACCATACATTACATCATTAGTGTTTGATGTAGTGTTCCATGATTCATTGTTTGCGTATAACACCCAGTGCTCCATTCAATACGTGCCCTCTTTAATACCCATCACCAGGCTAACCCATCCCCCCACCCCCCTCCCCTCTAGAACCCTCAGTTTGTTTCTCAGAGTCCATAATCTCTCATGGTTCGTCTACCCCTCTGATTTCCCCCCTTTCATTCTTCCCCTCCTGCTATCTTTTTTTTTTTTTTAACATATAATGTATTATTTGTTTCAGAGGTACAGGTCTGTGATTCATCAGTCTCACACAATTCACAGCACTCACAACAGCACATACCCTCCCAATGTCTATCACCCAGCCGCCCCATCCCTCCCACCCCCCACCACTCCAGCAACCCTCAGTTTGTTTCCTGAGATTAAGAATTCCTCATATCAGTGAGGTCATATGATACATGTCTTTCTCTGATTGACTTATTTCGCTCAGCATAATACCCTCCAGTTCCATCCACGTTGTTGCAAATGACAAGATTTTGGGGTTTTTTTGATGGCTGCATAATATTCCATTGTATATATATACCACATTTTCTTTATACATCCATCTGTCGATGGACATCTTGGCTCTTTCCATAGTCAGATTTTTTTTGAGTTAGTGTTTTTCCGACCTTTGGATATATTTCCAGAAGTAGAATTTCTGGATTGTATGGTAGTTCTATTTCCATATTGTTTTCCATAGTGGCTGTACCAATTTACAATCCCAGGGGTAAACTCCACTTGATCATGATGAATGATCCTTTTAATGTGCTGCTGAATTTGGTTTGCTGGTATTTTATTGAGAATTTTTACATCTATTCATCAGTGATATTGGCCTATGATTTTCTCTTCTCATAGTGTCCTTTTCTGGTTTTGGTATCAAGATAATGCTAGCCTCATAAAGTGAGTTTGGGAGTGTTTCCTATTTGATTTTTTGGAAGAGTTTGAGAAGGATTGATGTTAATTCTTTAAATGTTTGTTAAAATTCACCAGTGAAGCCATCTGGTCCCGGGCTTTTCTTTGTTAGGAGATTTTTGATTACTGATTCCATCTCCTTATTAGTAATTGTTCTATTCAGATTTTCTATTTCTTCCTGATTTAGTTTTGGTAAGTTGTATGTTTCTGAGAGTTTTTCCATTTCTTCTAAGTTATCTAGTTTGTTGGTAATATAGTTGTTCACAGTAGCCCTTTACAATCTTGAATTTCAATGGTGTCAGTTTTAATGTCTCCTTTTTCACTGATAATTTTGTTGATTAGGTCCTTTCTCTTTTTTCCTTGGTTAGACTAGCTAAGTTTTCTTAATTTTGTTTATCTTTTCAAAGAACCAACTTTAAGTTTGGTTAATCTTTTCTATGGTTTTTCTGTTCTCTATGGCATTTACTTCTGTTCTAACCTTTTTTGTTTCTTTTGTTCCACTAACTTTGATCTCAGTTTATTCTTCTTTTTCTAGTTCCTGATGGTGTAGAGTTAGGTTGTTTATTTGGGATCCTTTTTACTTCTTAATGTAGGCATTTATTGCAATGAACTTCTCTCTTAGAACTGCTTTTGCTGCATCCCACAAGTTCTGGTATGTTGTGCTTTCATTTTTATTTGTCTCAGAAAACATTTTTACTTCTCCTTTGATTTCTTCTTTGACCCATTGATTGTTCAGCAGAGTGTTGTTTAATTTCCATGTGTTCATGAATTTTCCAGTTTTCCTCTTGTTCTTGACTTCTAGTTGCTTGAAAGGCTTTTTCCATCCCTTCATTCTCAGTCTATGTGTGTCTTGAGGCTAAAATGAGTCTTTTGCAGACAGCACATTGTCAAATCTTGTGTTTTATTCATTCGGTCATCCTATGTCTTTTGTTTGGTGACTTTAATCTGTTTAAGTTTAAAGTAATTATTGATCGGTAAAGACTTACTATGGCCATTTTGTTCATAGTTTTTTAGTTGTTTGGTAGATCCATTGTCCCTTGTTTCTTATTCTATGTTTATTTGTGTTTTGATATCTTTTGGTATCAGTACGCTTCAACTTTTTTATCGTGTTCTTTTGTGCAATTACTGCAAGATTTATCCTTGTGGTTACCATTAAGCTTACATAAAATACCTTAAGCTTATAACACCCTGTTTTAAACTTATAACAACTTAAGTTTAATAGAATTAATATACTTTAAACTTTTACTTCTTCTCCCACACTTTAGGTTATTGCTGTTACATGTTTTTATTTTTTATTTAATTTTTTTTTTAATTAGGCTCCAATGTGGGACTTAAACTCACAACCCTGAGATCGAGACCTGAGTTGAGATCAAGAGTTGGACACTTAACTGACTGAGTCATCCAAGTGCCCCTACATGTTTTTAGATTGTGTAGTTAATAACAGATTATTGTATTTTTGGTTATTTTTGCTATGCTCTTTTCTTAACTTTTCAACTAAAGTTATGAGTTATGCACCACTCTTACCATATTACAGAGTCTATGGCTATATATTTACAATTACTAGTGAGATTTACACTATTTTTTTGTGTTTTTTTATGATGTTATTTAGCATTCTTTTACTTGCACTCAATGAACTGCATTCAGCATTTCTTGTAAGGTAGATCTGGTAGTAATGAACTCCCTCTGCTTTTGTTTGTTGGGGAAGCCTTTATTCCTCCTTTGTTTCTGAAGGACAGCTTCACTGGGTATAGAGTTCTTGGTTGACACTTATTTTATTTATTTCAATATTTTGGATATGTCATTTCATTCTCTCCTGGTCTGAAAAGTTTCTTTTGAGGAATTTGCTGTTAGCTTTCCAGGGATTCTCTTGTATATAACTTCTCTTTTTTCTCTTGCTGCTCTTAAAATTCTTTCTTTGTCTTTGACTTTTGACAATTTAATTAAAATTTGTCTTAATGTAGCTCTGTTAGGGTTCAACTTGTTTGGGATCCTTTGGGCCTCCTGGATCTGGAGATCCATTTCTCTCCCTGGGTTCAGAAAATTTCAGCCATTATTGTGTTAAATATACTTTCTGTCTCATTCTCTTTCTCTTCTTCTAGAATTCCCATAATGTGAATATTATTTCTTTTTGTTGTGTCCCATAATTCCTATAAGCTTTCCCAAGGCTTTCTTCACTCTTTTTCATTCTTCTTTCTTTTTGCTCTTTCAACTGGGTAATTTTCAATTTCCTATCCTCCATGTCATTGATTCTTTCTTCTGCATGCTGTAGTCTACTTTTGAAACTCTCTTTTGGATTCTTCAGGACAATTATTGTATCTTACAACTCTAAGATGGTTGTTATTTCCTTGTTATACATCTTGTTTTGTTCATGCATTGCTTTCCTATTTTCATTTAGTTATTGGTCTGTTTTCTTTAAGTTCACTAAACTTTCTTAAGAGCATCATTCTGAATTCTTTGTCTAATAGTTCATAGATCTCCATTTCTTTATAGTCAGTTATTGGAGCTTTATTATTTTCTTTCAGTCGTGTCATATTTACCTGATTTTTCATGATCCTTGATTCCTTACACTGGTATCTGTGCATCTGAGTAACTGGACTTCTCTTCCAATACTTACACATTTGCTTTGATGGAGACAGTTCTTCACCAGTCAGCTCAGTTTAGGTTTCTGGGTATGTCCACTGGTAATGTCATTGGGTAGGTGGGGCCTGGTATATGGCCTATTTCGGGTGAGGTAACTGCTTGAGATCTGAGTACAGGGGTGGAGGGGAGATGCCACTGGCTAGCTAGGACTGCTAGCTTGGTTCCTTACCAAGTGAAACTGTAGGATGGGCTCCACAGTTGCCTGGATTCTCTAGTCAGGCTTGCTAAATGGTCAGGACTGAGTACTATATTCAGTAGTAGGTGGGGCTATGGGTTAGCCTTCCTACCCTGGCAGGGTCCAGGGCCTGCACAGCTCATTGTTTGGGGGCCTAAATCAGGCTTGAGTGTGCACTGAATTACTGGTCAGGTGAGTCCACCGATTTTGTTCTGCAGATAGAGGAAGCCATGGATAATGCTCTCTGTTCAAGTGCCACTTCAGGTAGAGCTGCTGAATGGGCTACATAGCTTCCCATGTGCTCTGGTTAGGTTTCCTGGTCAGACAGGCTAAAGGTTGTGTTCAGTGATGAGAGGGGCTATGAATTAGATTTCCTGCCTGGGTACAGTTGGAGAAGAAGCTCTAAAACTGATAAAACTTTTTGTTGTCTTTTTTTTTTTAAAGATTTCTTTTATTTATTTATTTGAGAGTGAGCACACACAGGGGCAGCAGCAGGCAGAGGGAGAAGGAGAAGTAGGCTCCCCGCTGAGCAAGGAGCCCGGTGTGGGACTCGATCCCAGGACCCCGGGATCATGACCTGAGCCAAAGGCAGCCTCTTAACTGACTGAGCGACCCAGGCACCCTTTTTGTTGTCTTAACTGAAGCTGACCCACACCCTAAGTTCTCTGGCCAAACAGAGTCACTGGCTTTGCTCTACAAACGATCACTCTGTCTGCCCTTCTCTTGACTTGAATGCTGCTGGGCTACACAGCTTCTAGGAGCTGGTCAAATGGCACTGCAAGTCCTTCTCCACAGCAGATGGTGGTATGTCTCAGCCCCTTGTCTGGGCAGGTGGTGGAGGGGGTGGAGGACCAGTCTCAATTTCCCCAACAGGCTGTCTTTTTAGAAGGGGCTAAGAGGTACCCTCAGCCTTAGCTATGATCTAGTCCCCCTGCCTGTGCCTAGCCTGGGAAACCTCCATGCTCAGTACTAGCTTTGCTTGGGGAGCAGTCTGCTCGGCTTGTCTGCCTCTCAGCTCAAGCACTGCTGGGCCACACAACTTCCAGGAGTTGTTGCTGCCCCTCTGGTCAATTGGGACCAGAAAACACTGTCCACAGCAGGTGGGGCTGTGACCTGGCACCTTGGCTATGCATGGGCAAACTGGGCTCTTGGGCCAGCAAAACTCCTTGTTTGAAGATTCAAATCAGGCAGATCTGCACCCCACTGAGTTCCCTAGTCAAAGTGTGCCCCCAGCTTGGCCCTACAGATAAGCAAAACCACCAGTGGGGATTACTACTTGGGCACTGCAGGTATGAACTCAGTCTGCCAAGATCCATGTGCAAGTTTTTGCAAGCCCTTCCCCTCTTCTCTGTCACAGTCAGATTCCCAGCTGTTGAGCCCTGCAGATTCCTCCACAATCCCAATGGTGTGGGATCAGAGTAGGGGCTGCTGCGAAGTGACCACAGTGCTGGGGGAGACTGGTTGACATTTTTCCCCACTGCAGGAACTGGAGGCTCAAGGGAGACTTCTCTGAGTGGTGCTACATTGGCCTGGGGAAGGGGCAATGGGGTCATTGTATAGCAGCTTCTCTTACCCTTCTAATACAGTCTGTCTGGGTCCCTGAGGTATGGGAGGATGAGGGGACACTTCAGCCTCACACCAGTGTTCTAGGATTCCCTCACTGGTGTCTTATTCTGTAATAGCTGTTAGTTGTTCTTCCTGTGAGAGGGAGCAAAGTCAACAACCATCTCTGTTGCCATCTTGGCGATGTCACTATCCCCCCTCCCCTTTTAATTTTTTATTTAAAATAATACAACTTTTTATTTAAATATAATTAAAGGAAATTGTCAAAAAGCAGAGGAGGTCAAATCACTTAGGATTTTAACACCTAACCATATTCATGGTCAATAATTTTAGCTTGTTTATTTTATTTTTTATTTCTTTTAATAAGTAGGTGTATTTTTCACATAATTAAAATCATACCGTATGTGCAATATAGTTCTTTTTAAAATTTTTACATGGCAAACACAATCAAATTGAAAGTGGGTAATGATAAAGTCCTACATTTAGGCTAAAAAAAAGAAGATCGCTTGCTCAAGTACAAGACAGATGTTAGAGGATCTACATCGTTTCTATTAAAACATTCACAAACACAACACACAAGTAAAAGATTTGGGACTGTTAGTTTGCCAGAAACTCAGTGTAAATCTCTATTGAAATAAGCCTTCTAATATCAATTGCAATCTTGGGATACTTTCAGAAATATATGGATAAATGTTTCCGAGGCAGGATCACATAGTTTAAAATAGAAACAGAGAGTTACAGCCAATATGGTGTGAAAGATCTGAGAAATATTATCATTTGATCAAAAGATCTGGGGATGTCTAGCATAGAAAATAGAATTGGAGGGCTATATCTTTTTTTGGAGTTAAACCTTTTTGACAACATTCATTTAGATATATTTCCAATTTCAACCCAAATATAAAAATTGAGTACTTAAAAAAAATAACAGTGGCCTTATTGCCATAACTTTGTTAGAGTTGAACAACTCATCAAGATTTTTAATGATTCATGTATGAAAACCAGGGGTCCCTTAGGTATGTTTGTTGCTGTGACTGGGAAAATCAGCACATCATTGCCAAACCAGATGAAATCCTAGAAGCACATACAATTATAGAACAGCGTAGATTGAACTTTATTAAAAAAATATGTTTTGTGATTTTAGATACTGGATCATTTACATTAAAAGAAGAATGCAAACCTATTCAAGCAAAAGAGATGTATATATGTTTTAAATATATAATTAATGTTGATAAGTAGTATGTTCTTCCACGCTTTTTTAATGCTATTTCAAACATTTATCTTCATATATATATTTGGGTTGTTCCTTGTTTGTTTTAAGAAATGAGATCTTAGGGGCGCCTGGGTGGCACAGTCGGTTAAGCATCTGACTCTTGGTTTTGGCTCAGGTTGTGATCTTGGGGTCGTGAGATAGAGCCCCATGTTGGGTTCCCAGGTCAGCACTTAGTCTGCTTAAGACTCTCTCTCCCTCTTCCTCTGCCCCTCCCCACCCTGTGCTCGCATGCTCTCTCGCTCTGAAATAAATAAATAAATAAATAAATAAATAAATAAATAAATAAATCTAAAAAAAAAAGAAATGAGACCTTATAATACACATGGTTGTGCTTCTCTCACATAAAAACATACCAAGAGTAGCTGCATATAGATCAACATGTATAGATGTAATTCACTCTCTTAAGTATTTGCTTTATGTTCCATGGACTCCTATACAATTAATATATATTTTTATGGTTATTTAAGTTGTTTCCAGTATTTTTTTTACCATAACTACTCACAATACAAAACATTCAAGTGTACCTCTGATTATATTTCTGTGAGATAGATTCCCAAAACTGGAATAGCTTTAGATCATATGTTATAAATACTACTTTCCAAAAGTAGTATAGCTCCCCAGAGACCCCTCTAACAATGCATGAGAGTCTTGGCTCTCCAATGTTACAGGAACATGGACATTCTGGATTTTACATTTTTATAAAGTTGTCTTCAGTTATTTAAAGGGATTTGCTAATGATATAGAACCATTTTGTATAATTCTAGAGCATAGAACTAGCATTAAGTGAAATTAGCTTTTAGCTTGGTATAATTTTTCTAGCAATTAGAGCTGTTCATAAATGAAATAGATTGCCTTATTAAGAAATCAGTTTACTATCTATGGAAGCTGTGCTTTAGAAATAACCTGGTTAAAAATAATCTTTATATTTGCATAATAGTTTATAGTTTACATAGCATATTCATATCTTTTGATTTCCATTAATCTTTGGATCTCTATTAATCCAGTCTATGCATACCCAAGTTTTTTAAAAATCCTGTTTTCTGAAAATTTTTATTATTCCCAAATATACTGTTTCATTTACCTTCTCTTTCTCTCATCCCCGATTTTTTCTTTGCCATTTTGGAAAAACAGAATATTATGGGGCACATAATTCATCCAGAAGTATGTGGTTTTTCATGAATATCCTCACTATGTATCTTTTACAGGTTATATACCAAATTAATATTCACTTTAAAATCAAAAAGTTTAATTCAGACTTACCCATAAACATAATAGGGCCCTTTGATTTAGATTTATTTCTATGCCTTAGCTAATGTCAGTGATACTGGAAACAAACTTTTACGCCCTTCCTCTCCCCCTAACTAAATTTTGATATGAACATCAAGAACTCTTTAAAAACAAGCTTATTAGAGTAGCTTCAATTAACAGATTTTTTTTTTTTTTTTTTTTTGGTAGAGGCTGCCGTTCTTAGAAAGCCAGGGAAAGAAAACGTTCTTAGAACAGTAAACACCACAGACCTCAGAATTTGGTGGTTAAATATCTTGGCAGCAATGAGATGAGTACACCGTCTCAAGGACAGGTGACATGGTATTTCCCAGATGTCACTGTTTAGTTGTGTCACTGTCCAGCAGCAGCCATTGATTAAGAAAAAAATCCTTCCTCCCCGTGAAGGAGCGTGGCCAGCAGTGAAGGCAGTAGGGGAGATGCTGGCAAAGTACCGGAACAGGTGGCAGCAGCAGGTGTGATAGGCGAGAGATGACAAGGGCACAGAGCGCGCTGTTGGCAAGCTGTCGGTAACCAGAGTTCAGGAACTACTGAGAGCAGAGAAAGAGCAGAGATGGCGGCATGGGGACAGAGGAACAGGGCAGAACAGACTGCCATAGCAGGATGACAGGTACCCTCTGAACGAGCACAGACAGCGAAGGTGATGAGAGTGGAAGTGGGGGCCGGCAGCCCCAAACCGGCTTGGGAGGATCACACCGTGATGGCCGGGAAGCCCGCCGTACCCCAGCAGACGTGCGAGTCACCCCGAGCTCACGTGCCAGAAGGCAGCCCGCACGCTGCAGCCACCGCGGAGAGAAGAAAACAAAGGGAAAGGAAGCTTAGTGATATTTTATTCTTCATTGATTATTGATGCTGCCTTTTTTCTTTTCCACGCGAGGAACAATGATGTGAGAGGAGCATCTGGGTATCCCCAAATACTCTAAGAACCCAGAGTCCTTAGCTTCAGAACATCTTGTTGTGGCCCCAATTCTATTTGCTCTATAGCCCTTTGAGACCACGTATCATGAAGGCTAATCACACATGATGGCAAAATGCTTCTCTTATATGAGTCAGTTGAATAAATATTACTGAGCCAGGTTACCGCATAAAAATTCTGTACAATAGAGCCATGGAGGACTACTGCTCTGCCGGATTTGGATACTGCCTTGACACTATGTAACTATACAGGGTGAAGACATTTAATTCAATGTGATAGAACTCCATCAATATTTTACTATGTTTCCTTTGACACATTGTCTCACAAAAAGAAGATATTCCTGGAGGAGCAATATCTGCAGGAGTGTCAGTCCTGCTCAAGGAAAAGTTGAGTTGCAAAACAGTTTAGTTTCAGTAGCTTACCATATATATTATGTTTTCTGATACACTGAATCATTTTAAAGGTACTGGTTTTAAAATGGCCAAATTGTAGCCATGACAAAATTGGTTTATTCATTCAGAAAAATTTCCTTAGTGCTTACTTTCTGCCGGGTGTTATTCTGATTGCTGGAGATGTCATGATAAACAACAAAACAGCCGTGACCTTTATTGAGCTTTCATTGCAGTGAAAGGAGGCAAATGATAAATAAATAAACCACTAAAAAATATTAAACATAGTAAGCAGGGTGGAGATATTAGATTGGAAGTTAGAATATTGCTATTTTATATAGAGTGGTCAAGAGCAACAGTTTTTGACAAATTGCCATTGGATGGAGACATAAAGTGAGGAAGCAAGCTGTACAGATATGGAGTGGAAAAATATTCTGGAACAGACAGGCTTGGTGCAACTCAGGAAGAACAAAGAGGTCAATGTGATGGAAACAGTGAAAGAGAATGAGAGTGGTAGGAGAAAAGGTCCAAGGGGAGGAGTATGCTTACCCTGTGTGACCTTGCAGCTGATGGTAAGAATTGTGAATTTTATTCTGAGTGATAAGGGAAACTGTTGAAGGCTTCTGAGCAAAATCAGATGGTCTGAATTAATTTTCCAGAGAATCACTCTGGTTGTTGAATAGAAAATAGGTTGTAAGGGACACAAAGATCGAAACTGGAAGTTCTATTAGGAAGCTATTGAAATAATCCAGTGCTGGGATGATGTGTCTTGGACTAATGTATTTTCAGTGGAGGGAAATGAAGGGGTTGGTTGCTGAGTACATTTTGAAGATAAAGCAACAGAAGCAACTGATGGATAGAATGTCTGGATTCTATGGGAAACAGAAGAAGCCAGAAAGCATGCCAGGACTTTTGAACTAAGCAACTTAACAGAATGGATTTGCCATTACCAGAGATAGGGAAGACTGCTGGAAGAGTAGATTTGGAGGAGAAAATCAAGAGTTCTGTTCTGGTTATCTATGGGGTAACCAATTGAAGATATTAAATAGGTATTGATTATAAAAGTCTGGAATTGGCACCTGGGTGGCTCAGTCGGTTAAGTGGCTGCCTTTGACTCAGGTCGTGATCCCAGAGTCTTGGGATTGAGTCCCACATTGGGCTCCTTGCTCAGCGGGGTGCTTGTTTCTCCCTCTGCCATTCCCCCTGCTTGTGCTCACCCTCCCTCCCTCCTTCCCTCCCTTCCTCCCTCTCTCTCTCTCACACAAATAAATAAATAAAATCTTTTTTTAAAAAGTCTGGAGTTAGGGAGAAATCAGCTCTAGAGATATAAATTCAAAAACTATGTGCATATAGATAATATTTAAAGCCCTGGAACCGATGAGATCACCCAGGAAACTACTGTGGAGAGAAAAGAGGTATAAAGACTTCAAAGTGAAGCTATGAATAAAAAGAGAGCAAAAGAGATGGCCAACCTCTGGCCATTGAGGTCAAAGAAACACTGAGATAGGGGTGAGAAACCAGGAAAGAAATGATTTCAAGAAGGAGGAAGTGATCAGTCATGTTAAATGTTGATAGTTCAGTCAGATGAGAACTGAGAATTGGCCATTACATTTGACAACGTGATACTCATCAACGAATGGCGAGAAAGCAAGCTTGATTGCAATGGGGTAAAGAAAGAATGAGAAAGGAGGATTCCGGAAACGTGCACTCATTCATGAATTTTGGTTTTCAGGGGACCAGAGAGATGGGGAGGTGGTGGGAGGAGAATGCAGGAATGAGAAAGAAGTTTTTTCAGATGGGACGTATGAAGGGTATGTGTATGAAGATGGGAAAGATCAGGTAAGAGGAATAACTTGGTGATATGAAAGAGGGAGGGGAGAGGTTAATATTCACAGTAGGAAAGGTGTGTGTTGGGGGGGGGGCAGGCAAGTAGCCCAAAGATATAGGATATGAATATGCTTCCTCTTTCTCCTTTTTGGGAACTGACAACTCCCAGTCAAGCTATACCCGCCAGAGGGAGTGAAGAGGGGAGGGGAGGGAAGGACCTGCAAGTAGGGAAACTGAACACCTGTGAAAGGAAAAGGAAGAAAAGAGAACCACTGAGAGAGGAAGTGTGACCCTGGAAAAGTATTTCAAGCATTGGTGTGTCCCCACTGAAGGAATGGAAAGTGAGCAGAAGGAAAAGAAAGTGGATTTAGAATAGAAATTGGTCATCAGAATAAAATTTAAAGAAGGCAGCAAGCAGTGCGACCTTTGTTAAAACTGACCTAAGAATAGATAGCTTAGAGGCTCTTACCAAAATCTTACAAATTAGAGGGATATATTTATCTATTAGATATTAGATATCATATCATCATAAATATCCTATAGAATATGTATAAATAATTTCCAAGAAAGTTAAACAGGTGATAGAGTCAGAATAGGAATATGTTTAGGATTCTACTAACTGTGCTGCTATGTGAACAGGGATTGTTGATGCGTTTGGCCGGTGGTTAAACCTGAATGGTTTTCCAAATTCTTATATGTTGCCATGGCAAGAAAGAATATTTGGCAGCAATTCTGATTTCAAGAATGAATATGTGTCATTTCAATTTTGAGGAAGAAAATTGATGCAGTATTTTCAAGGAAATTGGGGGCTTGGGTTTGGTTCTATGATATGTTTGTACCCATGTTTTGTAACAATGAAATTCTCTGCTCAACAATGGAGACCATGACAAAAGGGCCAGGCCTGATTGCCCAGCCCCTTCTTCTACTATACGTTACATTTGACCTAGAGAAGAAGCACCTGGCAAATTTAAAATGAATAAAGAGTCACGAATTTTAAAGTTATTCTACTGTGATTTATTTTATTTTATTTTTTTAAAGATTTTATTTATTTATTTGGCAGAGACAGAGATAGCAAGAGCAGGAACACAAGCAGCGGGAGTGGGAGAGGGAGAAGCAGACTTCCTGCCGAGCAGGGAGCCTGATGCGGGGTTCGATCCCAGGACCCTGGGATCATGACCCGAGCTGAAGGCAGATGCTTAACAACTGAGCCACCCAGGAGCCCTCTACTGTGCTTTTAGATTAACTGTAATAGACTACAAACCCAGCTGACTATACTGACCCCCAAATGGCTATTCTCTGTTTTCAATGAAGGCCTGATATTCCCTCCATTAGAGACTTGTCGGAGGCAGGGAGGGGAGAGGCTAATGTATAATTTCCAAAGAAATTCTTATAAAAGTTTAAATCTAAGAATAGGGGCATCATATGTTAATATGCTATTTAATGTACTATTTGTCAATCTTGAGATGAAAAATACATTTGTAGATCATTCCCAGAGTTGCCATGAAGATCAAATGAAAAGATATTTGTATGAAAAGTATGTGAAATGCTTTGGTAAATATAAATACTACAGAAGTTTTAACGCTATTATTACTCATAGTGCTCCTGAAATAAGTTGTAAATGTGCATTACTAATAGTTCAGCTAAATGAAAACATTAAACGATAAAATACATCTGAAGAAAGATAGCTCAGGTCCTCACATGCAGAGAGAAATGAAGTTTGGAAGACACTACAAATACTTAAAAGCAGAAACCAAGGAATGTTGACCAATGTTTAACTAGGCAAAATATTTACTGCTAGTACTCTTCTAAGGAGATAAATGACCATCCCAACATGGAAACTTATTGTATTTACTCATGGGGAAAAATTTGTGTAGAAATGCCTTGTATCTGTAGGACATATTTCAGAAAGAATAAGAAAAATAGTCACACAATAGTTTCGTTATAATGTGTGATGTTAATAATAAATGGTTTTGTAGAGATGGGGTAGGGTGGTAAGCAGACAGTGCCTCAGATAATTTATATGACTGGCAAATAATGATGCTAAAGATAAATGAAATTAAAACAAAACAATATAAAATAAAATAAAAGGTCAATTGGCAATGGAAACTCTGTAGAAGATGAGTGTAAGCAGTGAAGGAAGAGTTTCTGAAAAAAAGCTCCTTGAAGGAATGAGAGAAAAGGGGAAGAGGGGAGACAAAGCAGAACAGGCTGGTCCCACTGCATACGCAAGGCAGGTAGGTGTCTGCCTGGTTGATTTCAGGAACATTTGAAATAGGGTCAATTTCATGGGCATGACCTGTATAGTTGCACAGGGCTCAAGACTCAGAAATGACCCACTTGGTTTAAAGTTCTGCTCTTGCCATTGTGAAATTCTTTTTTTTTTTTTTTTAAGATTTTATTTATTTATTTGACAGAGAGAGAGAGAGCACAAGCAGGGGGAGGGGTGAGAGGCAGAGGGAGAAGCAGACTCTCCACCGAGCAGGGAGCCCGATGCGGGACTCGACCCCAGGACTCTGAGATCATGACCTGAGCCGAAGGCAGATGCCCAGCTGACTGAGCCACCCAGGCACCCCGCCATCGTGAAATTCTTAACTTTATCTTTGAAATTATGTTTTGGAAATGAAGTCTGACATGACAATGGAGCATGTGAGAGAGCAGAGGAGACATTCCCAACACGAGTGTCCACCTCTGTCCTTTGCTGTGCCATTCACATATAGTGTTTGTGATGCCCATGAGCATAGAATTCCAGTGGCCCCATGACGCATGGGAGTTCAGGGAGGCTCAAAGCCAGTACGTACTGGTGAGTCTGTTACATCTAAGACTAAGTAAAGCTGAGAGGCCTGGAAGGCCCCGCTTTCTGCTTGAACCAGAACTTGCTTTCAGTGCAGAAAAAAGGCAATGTTAGTGCGTTACCTTCCTGTATTAGCCGACCATTTGTGGTGAAAATAATGAAGTAGAAGAGAAAGGAAAGATAGGGCCATTAGCAATTCCTTTGGCTTTCAGTCTTCATTACTTATCAGTAAGCCAAGTGTGGTGAGTATTGGTAGGATGTGTGCCTATTAAGAAAAGGTGGGGCACCTGCGAGGCTCAGTTAAGCGTGTTTCCCTGCTTGTGTTCCCTCTCTCGCTGTGTCTCTCTCTGTCAAATAAATATAATCTTTAAAAAAATAAAATAAAAACAGTTAATTTTGTGCAGATTTCCACTCTTCTGGTAAGAACAAAATACACACACGCATGTGTATGAGGTACAAAACAGACTTGTGTATTGTGGATGCTTCTGCATACAAGTTAAATGTTCTTATATTTACACTTAAAACTGGCATTACACAATTCAAAGATAAATAATAATATTTCTGCAAGGATTGAACATTTTAATTTTTCTTTACTTAGAACATTAAATAGCTAATTAAAAAAAACCCCACAAAACACCATGGCAGAGTTGAGAGAAGCAGAAGGAAAGGGAAAACATTTATATTTTGGTACGTTTAATGGCATTCTTGTGCCATTAAAAATTCACATTTTCACTTTTCACGGGGCCCTCACATCATGTAGCCAGTCCTATCCCGGTCGTCTGCACCACCTCACACCCATCACCCTAAATCCCCCTCCGTGTCCTCACTGGGGCCTCAATTCTGCTAAAATAACAAAAAACTGTCATTCAACAAAGACAAAGAAGCTTATAATGTGCAAAGAAGTGTCCTAGGGAGAGCAGGGGACTCGACTGGAAAAGAGGAAGTCCCGTCCTAGCACTGTTACCACCTGTATTTGGGAAGTGGTATATTTGGCCCCCAAATTCCTCAACTGCAACATAGACTAAATTACCTATCTGTAAGCCCACTTCAACCTCAAAGGCATCTGTGATTGAATTCATCAGAAGCATGTGTAAATGGCTAAATTATGGAACTCTGCAGATCTTGAAATCACTGGAGAAAGATTCCCTGAGAGCTGAAAGGGACAGGACGGACTGTTGCACTCTTTGTGGGGCCTGCTCTGGGAATGCAACACTCCAGTAAAGGTTTTATGATGACGTAAATGAAGGACTGGAGACACGGCTGTGTGTAAAACACCTGCTGTGCGTGGCACTTCTCAGGTTGTTCCGCTAGTATCTCAAGCCCACCTTGTTAGTAAAGGGATAAGGTTTTGCACTTTGGGGGCCAGTGAAGACTGCACTCTTTCCACCATAAGAGAAAAAAAAAGTTTTTTGGTTAGACAGTAAAATTATAAGAAATAAAATACTCAAGTTAAGTGTGCAAGTAACGTGAGGAAGGAAACTTATGTGCTCATTCCACTTTAGCCTTCCTAGGTGATCAGTCATGAGTCAAACGACATTCGTGATGATAGAATTAATGTAATTTTAATGTTTTGAATAACAATTGAAATGGAAATATGTAAAAAATGTAAAATCTGTATATATTTTTGGATATTTTACAGTACTCATTTTATGTATATATTCATATTACCTTAGGAGCTGTCTTAAAATTTAGAGTTAACTAAAATTTAGAGTAATGGCTATGGTCATCTTGAACTCATTAAACAGTGTTAAGGGGTGCCCGAGTGGCTCAGTCGGTTAGTATCTGCCTTTGGTTCGGGTCATGATCCTGGAGTCATGGGATCGAACCCTGTATTGGGCTCCCTGCTCACCAGGGAGTCTGCTTCTCCCTCTCCCTCTGCCCCTTCCCTGCTTGTGTTCTCTCTCTCTCTCAAATGAATAAAATCTTTAAAAAAATAAATGGTGTTAAAATACCATGACTATGTTGATATTCTTTTTTTTTTTTTAAGATTTTATTTATTCGTTTGAGAGAGAGACAGAGACAGAGAGAGAGAGAGCACAAGCAGGGGGAGAGGCGGAGGGAGAGGGAGAAGCAGACTCCCTGGCTGAGCAGGGAGCCCAATGAGGGACTCAATCTCGGGACCTGGAGATCATGACCAGAGCCGAAGGCAGACGCTTAACCATCTGAGACACCCAGGTGCCCTGATACTTTTTTCTAATATAAAAGAAATTCTGTAATCCTACAATCTTTTCATTAATATTTCTACAATAGGTTCTTTGTAAACTAGCCTGAATTAATTCTGCTTATTCCCTAAATTAATTTCTTTAGAACATTGGTTAATGGGTTTTTTTTTCTAGCCTGTCAATCCTATAATCCATGTCAATCTTGTCAATCCAACTGGAAAAGTTAAACTTTCATTTTAGAAACACCCATAATTTCTTCATTTGGTCTAGTGGGAACCGAAGACAGAGGGCACTGCCTGCCTAAATTCTCAAAGCAAGTCAGGAACACACTTCCAAGTTTTATTCTTCTTGTATTACATTCTAATAATTATGTCTGCTTGCTCATTCCCACCCCAACTCACTTTATAACTTGTGACCCAAATTAGCAAAGATGATGTGATGGTGCTCATACATATCCTTTGACTCATTCATTCCTTGACGTCCGCAGCAACACAACCATGAACACTGGCAATGTGATAGTTACTTATGTCTAAGTCAAACAGCTCTACTTAGGAGCAATAACTTTTTAAGACTGTGAAATAAAAATATTTTTGGTTCCCTCCTTTGTAATATAGAGCGACGCTACTTAACTAGACTAACTTGCTGGGTTGTTTTGAGGTTTGAATGAGATAGTACATGAGAAAGAGTTTTGCAAACTCCAAAAGAAGCATTTACATGCAACGTAACCTTATGGAAAATAAAATCACAAAGCTTATAGTTACATATGAAACTGCCGGAAATGATAAAGTTTCTGTATTTCATTGGTTTATAGGAATAAGATAAAATTTGGTATTGTCAGACATTTTCAGAAAAATAAACTTGGATAAACATCTCATCATATTATTTCCTGTGGTCACTGAATAGTTGCTATTACCCTTCAATGTTCTTTCTCTCTGTCTTACAGCTAAAAAGCTCCCAATCAAGAAATACATTATTTTATTTTTAAATCTTCAACTGACTATTTTATCTCTTCAAGCTAGCATCTCTGTTGTATTTCTTTCATCTTCTGAATTCACTATCTCCAGGATTAGACAGAAGAATTCCAGCTAATAATTGAGGAAGAAGTGTTAGAATTAGAATGGTACCATTTTTCAACATTTAATGAAATAATGGATCAAGGCAATGACCATCAGTGGTAATTATTCCTAAATAAAACAACCTGAAGAGTGACAAGCAAGTCCACAGCGCCACCTATGAAAAATTCTGGCCAAGTCTCTAGATCTGCCAGTTTACAGGAAGTAAGGGTGACAGAGAAACATAATTTAATGACACCGCAATGATGCAATCAGAAAAACCTAGAGTGCATGACATTTTATATGACAAATGGCCCAATTTTTTCATGAAAAAAAATTGCAAGAAAAAAAGAAAGGATTTGTATATTTTAAAAGGTTTAAGAGACATATAAATCAGGTGCAGTTTAGATCTTAATTCAAACAGATTGTAAAAATTGGTATGAGACAATCAGGGAGACTTGAACACCGATTTTGGTACTTGATGATGTCAAGAAATTATTCCTAATTTTTAAAATGTCAATGTTTGGGGCACCTGGGTGGCTCAGTCGTTAAGCGTCTGCCTTCAGCTCAGGTCATGATCCCGGGGCCTGGGATCGAGCCCCACATCGGGCTCCCTACTCAGCGGGAAGCCTGCTTCTCCCTCTCCCACTCCCCCTGCTTGTGTTCCCTCTCTCGTTGTGTCTCTCTCTGTCAAATACATAAATAAAATCTTTAAAAATAAAATAAAATGCCAATGTTTGTTTATTTGTTTTAAACAGATCCCATATATTTTTGGATTACATACTGAAATATTTATGGATGAAATGATTTTCCATCTGGAACTTGCTTCAAAACAATCTATTAAAGGAGAGAGTGAAAAGTTGTAGATGAAAGAGAATCGGTCATGAAGTGATCATTGCTGAAGTTGGGAGACAGTCACATATGGGTCCATTATTCTATGCTTCCTACAAATGCATATGTTTGAAATGTCCCATAATGAAAAGCGCCCAGAATTTAATCATTTACTGCCACTACTTCTACCACCACTAGCCCAGGTAGAGCTGCAATCACCTCTTACCTGAATGACTGCAATGTCTCCTAATTGATCACACTGACCCCACTTTTGCCCCCCTTTACAGTCTATACTCAGACCAACTGCTAGAGGAATTATTTTGAAAGTTAAGTCAGATCAAGTCACTGAAGATGGAAAAGGGTTTCAGCAAGGAGAAGCCTTGGAAGGTTATTATAATAATCTAGGTTTAAAATCATTGTGGCTTGGACCAGGCAAGTTAGGAGTAGCAAAGATGATGAGATGTGCATTGTATTCTGATACATGTTGATATAGAGCCAACAGGATTTGTTGATAGATTACATGTGGAATAGGAGAAAAAGAGAGGAATCAAGGATAACTCCGGGGGTGCATGGGTGGCTCAGTCAGTTAAGCGTCTGCCTTCGGCTCAGGTCATGATCTCAGGGTTCTGGGATCCAGTCCCGCATCGGGCTCCCTGCTCAGCGTGGAGCCTGCTTCTCCCTCTCCCTCTGCCACTCCCCCTGCTTTTACTCTCTCTTTCTCTGTCAAATAAATAAAATCTTTATTTAAAAAAGGGAAAACTCCAAGGTTTTTAGCATGAGAAATTGTTATAATGGAATTGCAAATATTTTATGAAGAATAATTACATTTGCCACAACCAAAAATAATTTAATAGGGAGAAAAACATTGTTTTACATTTTTAAAGATCTCTTTACTCTCTGGATTAAAAGAGGAGCTGGACTCTCATGTCCGCATTCAGTCTGTTGAGATAGTGCCCATCCTGTAGCTTCTGAAACACTCCAATCCAGTGTGAGAGACTGACGTTATCTGGAATAGTGTTGACATTGCAGATTCCCGAAAAGTGTCTCCGGGATCTCTGAACATTTAGAACTGCCATTGTACACCATTGGTAAATAGTTAAGTTCAAATGTCTGTTTCTATTTCTAGACAATGGGAATGACAATTGAATCAATTCCTCAGATTTTCAGAGGCATGATATTCCTCTGAATTTCAATATTCATTTTCTATGCCTGATACAAAATAAGCATCTTTTAAATGTTTGTGGATTACATTTCAGACTCCCTGTACTCTCATTGGTTTTACGTATTCATTAGAACAGTGTCAGGACCAGTATTGGACTGCCTATTAGTTGGTAAATCTTAAGCACCAGTGTTCTTAGAAAAGAACTGGGCAAAGTATTTATTATGTAGTTTAAAATTGTTTTGTACTTGATGTTTTAACCAACACCAGTGATATATTCTTTATATCTTTAGCAACAGATTTCACCGACAAGCAGCCTTAGAAAAAAGGAGTTTTAATTAAGAGAAAATCTTAAGGTTAGCTGTTTTGGCTGCCTCTGAATATTTTTCTGGGATTAGCCCCAGCTGCACCTACTTTGGATGTCTAATAGACTAATTCATATTGTATGTAATGTATTTGGAGTACTGGGCAACAAAATAACCCATTATAGCTCAACACTTTGAAAATAGTAATTCTACATAACAAGAATAATATTTTACTATGTTATATTCAAATTTAAAATTAATGCTGTGTTCTCTAACTTAATAAAGGGTGACCATTAAAAGCTTTAGCAAAATCATAATTACATATTAAAATTTTTCCCATTAAAGTCAATAAAAGACAGAGATGCCCAATATTCCTTCTATTCAACATTTTCAAGATCCTAGTTAATGCAATAAACCAGAAAAATAAATAAGAACTATATATCTCAGGAAGGAAAAAACAAAATGTCATTGTTTGATGATGATATGATCACTAAAGTAAAAACCACCCAAGAGGATCACCTGACAAACTCTTAGAACTAAGAATTAATCCACTGAGGTAGACAGACACAAAATCAACCTTTAAAAATCTGTAGCTTTCAGGCTCCTGGGTGGCTCAGTTGGTTAAGTGTCTGCCTTCGGCTCAGGTCATGATCTCAGGGTCCTGGGGTCGAGCCCAGCCGCATGGGCTCCCTGCTTAGCGGGGAGTCTGCTTTTTCCTCTGCCTCTCCTTCTGTGCTCTCTCTTGCTCACTCTCAAATAAATAAATAAAATCTTTTAAAAAAAGTCTGTAGCTTTAAGCACTGGGTGTCATATGTAAGTGATGAATCACCAAATTCTACACCTGAAACAAATATTACACTGTATGTTAATAAAAACTTGAAAAAAGAAAAAAGTGAAAATCTGTAGCTTTCTTTTTACACAAGCAATAATCAGAAATGTCAAAAAAATTAAAGGCTTCATTGATAATATCAATAATTATACCATGACCGGGATTAAGCTTGGAACATAAATTAACTGAAGGACATAGATGACATAAAATTTCAGTGATACATATATTCATTGATGAGAAGACTAAATATGCCACTTCTCAGATTAATATGTAAATTTGATGCAATTCTTGCTTTCAATAGAATTTTTCATTACCTTGAACAAGCCCAATTTTAAAATTAATATGAAAGAGTAAATGAGCAAGAATAACAAAGATAATTTTGACAAAAATGAAGAAAGAAAAATGTTGATATGCCAGTTAGCTAAATATGTATTAATTTTTTAAATGTGGTGTTACACGGGAATACACTAATTAATAATAATAAATTAATGTAAAGTGCCCAGAAATAACTCTGTGAACATAAGGAAATTTACATTATCATAAAAGTAGCATTTTAAGTCAGTAAGAAAATATGAACTATTCATCAAATGGTGTCAGGATTGTCTGTTATTCATTTGGGGAGAAAAAAGAAATGAGATGTGTACCCCACACATGAGAATAATCCCTAGAAAATCTGAATACTTAAATAATAATTATAACAATAAAACTATAAAAGAATGAGAAGAAAATACAAGATATTAAATAAATGTATAAGATATACATTTGTTTTGAGGGTCAGAGCAGTCTTCTTAAGCAAGATACTAAATTTAAGCCACACAAGAAAGAATTGGTAAATTGACAGCATAAAAATAAAAAATCCTTCACGACAGAGAAATCATAAACAAAGTTAAAAACCAAGAGATGGACTGGAAAGATATTTGCATGAATATAACCAACAGGCACTTTATATTCAAAATATAGAAAATCTCCTAGAGATTGGTAAGAAAAAGCAAATGATGCAATTGAAAAATGGGCAAAAATTATAAATAGGAAATTCACTGAAGAAGACATACAAATACCCAGTAAATGTATGGAAAGATGATACACCTAAATAGTATTAAAAAGTAGGCAAATAGAAGGTAGCAGGAGGGGAAGAATGAAGGGGGGGAAATCGGAGGGGTAGACGAACCATGAGAGACGATGGACTCTGAAAAACAAACTGAGGGTCCTAGAGGGGAGGGGGGTGGGAGGATGGGTTAGCCTGGTGGTGGGTATTGAGGAGGGCACGTTCTGCATGGAGCACTGGGTGTTATGCACAAACAATGAATCATGGACCACTTCATCTAAAACTAATGATGTAATGTATGGGGATTAACATAAGAATAAAAAAATAAAAAAATAAATTTTGCTGACCACTTCCTCTTAATTTTTTTATTCCTCCAAGCATAAAACATTTATTAATTGTAGAGTACATTTGATACCCTCTCATAAACCTTGTGAAATCTCTGTGCTAGGGTCTCACAGTTGAACTATTTTGTTACTTGGCTGTTTATATCTGTTTGTACATCTGGAGCTTTCTAACTTGGATTTCCATAGAGGCAGGAATTGTGCACTGTATTTCTTACTGTATTCTAATAAATGTAGAGTTGCAAGATAAAAAAAAAAAAAAGTAGGCAAATACAACTTCAAACATGAGATGCCAAAGAAATGACCAAAAAATGTCAAGTTTGATCCGGAACGCCGACCAGGGTGCAGGTAGTCTGCTATTCTCCAGTTGCTGCTAGATGAGAGAACATTTTTGAAGACACTGGGAGAACTAGTTGGTGGTGTCTATTAAAATGGTCAATGCCTCCTTTGTATCATTTAGCAATGCTCTTCACAATCCCCACTCCAGTAGAACGCTTGATCATGCGCAGGAGGATAAACACAGATCTCTTCTAGGAGGGAAAAGACAGAAACAAACTAAGAGTACTTCCTTCCCTAGGAAAACGGGTAGTTAAATTATGGGTATGTCCATTCTCGAAGACACTGTAACTAGTTCACAAGAATGAGACAGAGTGATAGAAACCGGCATATAAATAATTTCAAAGTCTATTATTGAATAGAAATCACAAGATCTGGGAAAATACACAAAAGGAGTTACCTTTGGGAAGGTTTGGAGATTAGGGCTAGTAAGCAGAAGCCTGCAGCTTATCCCGCAATATTTCAGTATTTTCCATGGGGAAATTATTCACATTATATTTGTGCATGAAAATAACTTCAACAAATAATACTATTAAAATTGGGTATTATATGTACGATTTAAAGCACACCTGGTGTTTTAACTCTTTTATTTTGTTTTCAGATATTAAATATTTTCTTTGATAAAATCTTCTCATAAGTGGTAGAAATTATGTTAAAGTGACCTCTTTTATAGGCTATTTAGACAAGTTAGTAGTACAAGAAGGTATAAAGAGATAAATATTCTTTTGGAAGGCAAGAATAAATCCTTATGTGGTTTCTTTATAAAGGTCTCCATTTCACAGAGAAATGAGATATCACACTATTTCTGAGTTTTAAAACTGCTTATTTGGAGTAAATTTTAAGAATAGTTTAAAAACGTTTTAAAATCAGTACAGTTACAGATATAGGAGAGATGTAGTAGGCATTTTTTCAATGGGAAGCCAGGAGATTGTAACCTTATGCCAGGTGGTTTAATAGGAAATACACAAGACATAGATATATACATATATATACATATATGTTCGTAATGTTACTTCTTGTCCACAAGTAGTGAGACTAACAACATAACAGCAGCTTGTGAAAGTTGTTATGCTCCTCAAACCCTCAAGCAGAAGGAGAAAAGGATGAACCAACATGTATGAGGCATTCAGTTAGATAAACTGTAGTATATCAGGCATCACACTTTAGAGTCATTGCTTTTCAAAAAGTAGTTCAAAATATAGCTCTGATGGGTTACAAGAGAAACTAAATCAAGAAAGATGAAATTCAGAGATTCATCAACAAGTATTGATGCTGAATGTTTTTCTTTTTCTTTTTTTTTTAAAGATTTTATTTATTTATTTGTGAGAGAGAGCACATGAGAGGGGTTAGGGTCAGAGGGAGAAGCAGACTCCCTGCCGAGCAGGGAGCCCGATGCGGGCTCGATCCCGGGACTCCAGGATCATGACCTGAGCCAAAAGCAGTTGCTTAACCAACTGAGCCACCCAGGTGCCCATGCTGAATGTTTTTCATCGGTACTAGTCTTTGTGGCAAGGAGCAGAAATTGAATGGCTGCTGAAAGTCCTGAGAAGGTGTCCATCTCTGCTTCTTTCACACTAATACAGCATTATAAAGACCATTAAAACTTTAGGAAATAGACACATGTTGCTAGTGTTCAAAGAGTGACATTTAAAAATAAAAAATAATATAGATCTAATTATGTATCTGAGAAAGTCATTAGAAAGTCACAATAGAAAATATATTTGATATATAGGAATATATGAGCCCAGTATCAGAAAGATTTCAGAAAAAATATGTGAGGAATAGCAGAAATTTTTCTGGGAGGAAGCAAAATATCCAACAGCGGAAACAAAGACAGGACAGAAGATTCAATGATAGGAATCAAGGCTGAATTTTTCCGTTTTTAAGGGAAGTAAGTTGAAAAGTGACCTCTAGTGGACTCTTAGCTTCCTCTATAAAGCTGGCTTTTTTCATTTTGGGGGAAAAAAAAGTTTCTGTTATGAATGTAGGTTGCTGAGGACATGGAATCTGGACAGTGTATTTAAAAACACAGTTACATTATGTATTTATTCTGATTGCTTTCAAAATTTTAAAAGCATTATTTCAAAAGAAGTTCACAAATTCCCCTGACATGATATCATAGATCTAAAAATAACATAAACTTTAGAAAAGTACTTTTCACACATGGAATAGCATTTACAGGCCAAAAAAAGCATTTCCAGTGAGGCTAGGACAGACAGTGAGTGGTGAGAGCTCATCAGCTCATGCATCTGGGGGCCTGATTGTTGATTTCTTTTACCTCCCACCTTGCTGGTCAATGACGCCCCTCCGCCAGACTGACCCGGCAGCACATTGCTGGTTTCTTATATTCTGAAATAAGGCTAATCCTCTGCAGAAGCCGGGACCCTCTGCTGAATAAGTGCCAAAAGCCAGCACCAGCTGTTTTCCGACTTCGAGATCTTGAAGGAAATTTGTTAAAATGCACATATTGGAAACAAAACGTTGATATATAGTAGTGTAACGAAATAGTAAAAGTAGAAGAGGTCCTCACCAAGGTAAAGATGAGATGTCTTTTTGAAAAGCACCATAAACTATGGTTTTATATATATATAAAAAGGAGAGAGAACCATTTTTTAGAGAGTGAAAAAAATTAAGATGAAATTCATTGACTAAAAGGAAAATGTATTCAGAAACCATATTTCCAAGTAAACATAGAAATTCTGTGCAAGTTCCAAGGGGGCATAGAAAATTCCCTGAATAATCTTTTTACTCTTTCTAACCCAAGAAAATTGTCAAAGCAGTAATCATCTTGAGGTTAGGAGATTTTTGGAAGCAGAACTTTATAGGTCTTCCTCAACAGTATAATATAATTTTATAGGACTAATGAGATTTCAGTAACTGTTGAAAATCTCTGCTAGTTCAACCCCATCCTCATTCAGAGAAATAGTAAATGAAATGAGGTGTCTAAGCTTAGTATAACTTTTACCTACTTTTCATATACACTTCAAACTTAATTCGGGCTGAAACTGAATTAAACAAGGATTGAATTTTACCCTCTGATCCTGTTTTTTTTTTTTTTTCCTCTCTCTCTCTCTCTTTACTCAACTCTCTTAGAACAGAAATGACAGAACCTTGAGTTTTCCATCTATATTGGCTCAAATTCTTCCAGCACTTAGGTAATTTAGTAACAAGGAGAACTGAAAGGCTATTTAAAGAGATAGGATAATTCTTTTCCGAAGTCAAACATAGATATTTGAAAATGTCCTATATAGAATCATTTTTTAGGGCTCTGATAGGATAATATGTTAATAAAATTCATGCTTTTGTTCTTTTTGTGAATACAGAGTTTGTAGTGACCACTTGGCAATTTGTCTCACGAGTGTGTACAAGTGCTCAAAATGCATCTTACGTCCTTAAGTAGCCAGCTTATCAGGACCTCCCACGCTGCTCGCTCCAAGCATGAGTGAGCAAACAGGTCTGGTGCCGTGCCCTACAGGCCAGCATTCCTGGGCTCCACCAGACCACCAGGGAAGGGAGCTCTCTCAAGTGGTGAGCTTCCAAAGGAGTCTGGGGGAGTGGATTCCCACCCCCGCCAGATGTTTAGGGGAGATAGGCAATCTATGCTGACGAGGGAGGAGTCCATGGTTCAGACTCCAGCTTTTGTCTTAGTTTCTCACCTGCGGTTCTCAGGAAAACAGTCTGTATCTCAGGTATCTCCTTTCCTAGTTTCCCAGCAACACCCTTTCCTCATAGAAAGAGGAGAGGAGATGCTTCCCTTATTCACAAAAGGGAGAAGAGAGGGCGCCTGGGTGGCTCAGATGGTTAAGCGTCTGCCTTCGGCTCAGGTCATGATCCCAGGGTCCTGGGATCGAGTCCCGCATCGGGCTCCCTGCTCCTTGGGAGCCTGCTTCTCCCTCTGCCTCTCTCTCTCTCTCTGTCTCTCATGAATAAATAAATAAAATCTTTAAAAAAAAAAAAAAAAAAAAAAAGGGAGAAGAGAGTTGATAGCCCTGAAGTTGAGAAAGCACAAGATAATGGAAAATTCTGAAAGGCCTGTAAAGGGTAATTCTGAAAATGATAATTTTTATGTATTTAGTGCCTACAGTGTGACTTGGACCTCCATACTTTCATCTGCGATCTTTGTAACAACCTCATATGGTTTTCAGTCTTCCAGTTTACAGGTGAGAAAATAGGTTCAGAAGAGTAAGTTGACTTGTCAACAGTACACTTTGCAGCAGTGTACTACTACCGAGTGGTAATGCCAAGGCCTTTCTGACACCAATACTCCTTGTTTTTGCTCTACCTCCCAATACAGCCTAGAAAAGCAAGGAAGTGCATCGGTCACTCCTCAAGTCCTCAGTAATCTCAATATCTGAATGGTCATTCTTATTAGATACCTAGCCCATAATTCTGAACCCTGACTTAAGTTTTGGTTCACCAATGAACAACAACAACAACAAAAATCAGTAACAAAACAAACTAAAACAAAAACATGACTTTTCTCAGGCCACCTCAAAACCCACTAGAGTACACAGAGGTATTAAAGATATCAGATATAAACCCCAAGTAAAGGCTCCATCTCTAAGGTAGATATGAAAAACATTGAGACACCTAGTAGAGCCTGTCAATTAATACACTTTTTAGAGTGCAGCAGTAACAGGACAAAAAATTTTTCATGATTTGAGATATTGAAAAGGAAATGAAGACTTTGAATCTCTGAGGCATTTGTTTGACTCTTAGAACACTAGAATATTCTAGGCTGCTTGCCAAAGGAATGTTTGGTTGAATATAAATAAGCTTATTATAATACACATGTATAAATATGTACAATAGAATTGAGGGTTAATAAGACATTTTACACCTAAACAGACCAATATTTTATCTGAAAGAATCATTGTCAGTTTTGTCTATATTTCTGGGACATTTTCCTCCTCTTAACACCCTGAATTCTAAGTACCAGCCGTATTTCCAAATTATTTCATTATACTGCAACCTCTTTCTATTATGAACCATAGAGAATGTGCAGAATGTAAAATGTATGACTTTAGAAATCTCTTTTCATTTATTGTGACAAACACCTTTCACTTTCTTAACTGAGCTTCCCTGGGATGTGTATCAGATAAATGTGCATCTGGTTAATAAAAAGAAAAAAATCAGTGCAGTCTAAACAAAGTTACCCTATAAAGTATCCTTTCATGGGGCTGCACTTAGGATGCCTTCATTCACTGAAATGGAATATTTTAATTTTAGATTACTAAAGAAAGCATATCTCACTGTTACATGTGCTATTTAGTACTGTTCCACTACAATACCGGGAAAATGCTACCTTAAAGAGAATAATAATAGTAATCAGTTGACAGATGTATGTGATCAAAAAACAGATATATTAAATTATGCTGAAATTTAAGTGGTAGCTCAATCTTAAGAGTTTTTTCCAAACCTACAGAAATTGCTTCCCTAATGACATGTGTCATGACCTTTAATTTGTCCTTGTCACATCCAACTGTTGTTTCAGGCATGCAGTAGCCTCTTCCATATTTTATTGCTAAAACTACCTAACTGAGGAATTAGAAGATACATAATAGGCTGGCAACATTGATAATGAAAGTAATGTGAGGCAGCCATATAATCTGATAGAATAAAGAATGTCTCACATTATTAATTGAATTTTTTACCTCTGAAATTAGGCAGATCTGGTTACTAAACTATTTGTATATTTTTAAAAAAAAAGCAATAGGGGAGAAACAGTTGTTCATTCTAAGAAGGCAGGTAGTTTCCAACTTTGTATTTGAGACTTAAAACATTATTTTTCTGCTGTTTTGCTTATTTAAAAAGAGGGTAAGTAATAAAATGGGCAACAAATACCACAAAATGCATCTGAGAATAAATATTACTAAACAGAACAAACAAAGAGTTTCTAGGAAGAAAAAAAATGAGACCCTAGAAGTCTCCTCTGTTCCTCCCAGTTGTCAAAGAAACTTTCCCAGATTTTATTCACAATAAATGTACTCTAGAAAATTAACCATTTCTCTCTTTTGTTCCTTTTCTTTTCCTTCTTCCTTCCCTTCCTTCCATTCTTCCTTCCTCTTTCCCTTCCTTCCTTCTTTCTTTCTTTTTCTCTTCCTCCTTCTTCTTCTCCTTCTCCTCCTCCTCTCCCTTCCTCTTCCTCTTCTTCTGTGGGGATGGGATAGAAGAAGAGAGAAGGAAGGGAATTTACTAGAAATCATATAATTAGCCTTCCTGTGTACCTTATCTCTGGATAAAGTCTCAAATGAAGTTTGATTATCAATCTTTCTATGCCCTCTAACTATTTTATTAGTGCTTATATGAAGGCAGTTTCTCACAACTAATTATTTAAAAGTTGAGTGAGTATAGTGGACTACCTACATGTAGTATTTCATGACACCCACTAATTTAGCATACTTGTTTCCTTATGCCCATAGACATACTGACATTTTCACATGAAGCCCGTCCTATCTGAGATAGAAAGACTTCTGTCTTAATGCTGTAGAGAAAGAAATTGTATCCAAGAATTTAAGTCAAACAATTGATAACTTAAGCTCCCCAAATTACATCATTTGAAATAGGACCTTTCCAGAGGGCATACACGTAATAGGGTTAACTACTTAAGGCTTGCGACATTCTTGGGACATACCAAAAGCTAAGAAAAGGGAAGTGTCCTTCAACTCTCCTTTCCTTCCCCGGCCTATAGTAAGAAAGACTTACAGAATTACCAAGTTGTTAATATCATCCTTCATGCTTATTAAAGGTCAACAACAGCCCATCAGTTAATAGCAACCTTCTAAAAGTTTAGAACAGGAAACAATAAAGGATGCTACCACCACATAGAAGCAGCCAGGATAACTTAGTTGGATAGAATGCAATTGCTGAAGTTAAAATTAGCCAGGTCACCTTCCTCTTAGGGGGAAAAAAAAAACCCCTGGGAACCTGGCAACCAAGTAAATAGATAGGAACTTCCTTTCCATTAATAAGCTTTTAGTTCTATGCTGAAATGTTACTCCAAGGACATATACTTATTAACAACACTACTCTCTAAACTAAGTTGGGCACTCACCTAACTATTACAAAGACCCTGGGCTTGGGCGCCTGGGTGGCTCAGATGGTTAAGCGTCTGCCTTCAGCTCAGGTCATGATCCCAGGGTCCTGGGATCGAGTCCCACATCAGGCTCCCTGCTCCTTGGGAGCCTGCTTCTCTCTCTCTCTCTCTCTCTGTCTCTCATGAATAAATAAAAAATAAAATCTTTAAAAAAAAAAAAAACAAAGACCCTGGGCTTGATAACTGTAAGTGTGTATTATAGATATGTAATCCGACCATATTAGAATTGAAAATATCTAATCAATTATGTAGTTCAACACCACTTTTTCAGATGAGGAAACCGGTCCAGAGTTGTGACTTGCCCAAACTCAATCAGCTATATTTACATTAGTTGCCCACTATACTGACCTTCTGTGGATAGTAGTCTTTATATTTGCTTGTAAATACTTTTTTTCATTTTAGCTAGATGTCCTTCAGAAAGATTATGTTCAACTTCATCACTCAGCATATAGCGGTAGCATATGTAGATGAGGAGCTGCTAACTAAAAATAAAGAATACATAACTTAAAAGTCAAAAATGAAATGGCGGCTAAGCATGGAAGACATCATTTAATTAAAGCGTAGTTATTCACGATCGAAGAACATTTTTAAGCATTTCTTGTACTATTTTGTGGTTTAAAAACTGAATGACCACCAAATGATTCTGCCTATTTTCCACTAGGTGGCAATATATCTTTTTCTTTAGAGTCTAAATATGTTTTTCCAGGGTATGATGAAAATACTTGAATAGTTTCTCTTTGAGTAGATCCAATTGAAAATTAAGATTAAAGACATCTTAAGAAAGAGGCATGAGAAATTAGGGATGTATTGGATAGGTGACAGGGTTGTCTTATAAAACCCAGAATTAAAATTAAAATAATAAATTCTATTTCATGTATGCTCGTAATTAAAATTTACATTACATTTACATGACCACATTAAAAATTTGGTAGTAATTTATTGTTTAACTAAAATCAGGCTTGCTATTTATGATTGGTAGCAAAAAGCCCTCGAAATTTTCTTAGTCCTGTCAACTTAAAACATCATCCTCAAAATTAAGGCATAGTATTTTAAACTGCATTATTTATTTCCATAGCTTATCTTTAATCAGGACTTTGAAAAAAAATGCTCTTTAAGTAATTTTCTTTTTAGTTTATTTGTGTCCATACAAGAGATAAGTTGGTTCTGAACAATAGTAAGACAAGCCATTTTCTTTAAAGTCAGTCAGGTTTCAGAAAACTATTCGACTAACGTGTTAGTTTGCTAGGGCTGTCATTAACAAAATACCACAAACTGGGGACAACAGAAATTTATTTTCTCACAATTTCAGAGGCACAAAGGTCTAAGATAAGATGTTGACAGGGTCGGTTTCTTTTGAGACTTCCATTTTGGGAGCACAGATTGCTGCCTTCTCCTTGTATCCTCACGTTGTCCCTGTGTGCTGTCTATGTCCTAATCTCCTCTTATAAAGACACCAGTTATATTGGATTATGGTCCACCCATAAGACCTTATCTTACCTTAATTACTCCTTTAAAGTCCCCATCTCCAAATGCAGTCACATTCTGAGGTACCAGGGGTTAGGACTTCAACAGATGAATTTGGGAGGAACAGGACTCAGCCCCTAACAGTAAATCTGTATACATGGAATGCCCCATATTTCTAAACTGAGGTATTGTGGTAGAGAACCAAGAATCCCAGATTAAAAGTCAGAGTTCTAGACCTAAGGATAGATCTTAAAGATTATATAATCTGCAGATTCTCAACCCCTGCTGCACAAAAGAACTTGTAAAGCACACAGATGCCTGGTCCCACACCCCGATATTCTGATGAATTTATTTAGAGAGGATCCAGTCAAGAGTATTTTTTAAAACTTTCCTCGTTTCTAATATAAGAGTAGAGTGAAGAACCACTAATTAGACAAATATTTGCCAAAGGTGGATACTGAATCACCCAGAGAGTTTATTAAAATGCAAATTCTTACACACAGGCCCCTGCCTCTTCCTTCTGAATCTCCAGAAATGGAGCCAAATCCATTTATCAAGTGCCCCAGTAATTATTACAAAGTCTGAGAAGCTCTGATCTAGTCTAACCCTCTGGTTTTAGAGGTGAGAAGACTGAAGCTTGAAGAAATTAGTTCATCCAAGGTCCACACAGCAGGGAATGACAGAGCCAGAAGGAGATTAGATGTTAGGTCTCCTGAAATCTGATCTCGTTTTTTTTTTTTTTAAGCAGGATTCTCTGTGCTAATGAAGAACTGTATGGACCTAAAATGATCCTGTAGCTCTGGCCCCAGTATTAGGCTGCACCTACCCTTGAACTCAGGCAAATCTAGAAGACTAGTAGGACAAGATTGTTACTTTTATGTTTACATTTGTAAACGCGCATTTCAGGAGCCTATATCCTGTTCAGGGATAATGGGCAATATCAGAACTGATGGGTTACTGTGAATGCTGGGCCACATCCGGTGCCGCCAGTCTCTTCCGGCCCACGCTCTCAGATTCAGATCTGAGTCCCCGATGGAGACGGTAGTACGGTAGTACGGAGTTAGCAAATTCAGTGGGGTGAAGGCAGTGGAGGAGTGTTCTGTTCCCTGGCAACAGTAGCTTCTGCAGTCGGAGTTGGTGGCTTAGACTCACTCACCATCAGGAAGTGGCAGTCTCTGTGCAGACCCCAGCAGTGGTTGATGGGTAAGCTGGAACAGGGAGCAAACTGATAGCTTAAGAGATTTTCAATTCTGTTGCTATGATTCACTGAAAACCTGTGGCTAAAGCGAGCTCTCGGGAGGTTGGTGTCACAGCCTGATTGGTGAAGGCCATGAGCACACAAATGCAAAGAGGTTGTGACGCAATTTTAGAAAACCCAAAGTATCCAAACGCAAAAAAACAAAACAAAACAAAACAAAACACCAAAAAGCAAATCCCTCATGGGGTGATGATCCATGAACATTTAAAAATCTTCCATACAGATTCAGCTTAAAGGTTCTCTTAAACAGAGGCTTCCTGGGGCGCAGTCAGTTAAGCGACTGCCTTCGGCTCAAGTCGTGATCCTGGAGTCTTGGGATCGAGCCCCGTGTCGGGCTCCCTGTTCCGTGGGGAACCTGCTTCCCTCTCTGACCCTCTCCCCTCTCATGCTCTCTCTCTCTCTCTCAAATAAATAAATAAAATCTTAAAAAAAAGCAAAACACCAGAGGCTTCCTTATGCATTTATATATTTCTTAATTGTTGTTTATACTAATGATCTGGGCCTGAATGGGAATGAAAGAGCAAAATGTTGACATATTATGAATCACCAGAAATTGAAAATTGATCTGAAACAAAGATAGAGCATCCCTGAAGATACTTAAAAACTTTTACTGTATATTTACAACACTGTAATTCAATTTTGGCTCAGTCTTTCAGAAACATAGCAAGTTTCTAGACTGAGGTACTCATATATTTTAATTTGTTTCCATAGGGCTAATTACTGCTCTAAACCCTTCACAGTGCTTCTCAAAGTGTGGAGCAAGAACCACCTGCTCTAGAATCACCTAGGATGATTGATTAAAACCCAAGATTCTGGGCCCATAGTAAGATCTACCCAATTTCTGGAAGTGCATCTGGGAATCTGAATTTTTAACAGTTAGCTAGGTGATTTAGAGAGATCTCTTCCTCAAGGACCTTTATAATGTCCTATAGATATTATTGCTTTCCTGGGCAATATTACTTTTCTATTATTACTGCTCTGTGAGCTCTTAATATCTATCATTTCTAATGGAAATTTCTGAGAAGGGGAGTTTGGGGGAAATTATCTCCTTTTGGAGTTCTTTCCTTAGAGTCAATGAAATTGTGAAGTCATTATCAGAGGTCTTCTCTTTTCAGTATCTTTATCTGTTTTTCCAGTTGACCATGTTCCTGGATCCCTGAGCAGGCTGTTGTAAAGAGTTGATATGACAAAGACTCAGAAACTATACATATTAAGCTTTAAACTTCTTCTCCTGAAATGTGTTCAAAGGGAAGCCACCAACACCGAGAAGAGAGAAATTTGTGCTATGAGGAATCCCAAGCCCCTCTTTCTGAGCTGGTATCAGTTGACTCGATACTGGTGTGCCTGGCTGGTTCTGTCGGTAGAGCATAGGACTCTTGATCTTGCAGTTGTGAGTTTGGGCCCCATGGGCGTGGAGCTGACTTAAAAAAAATTGGCTTAATGCCAAAATAAATGCATTTTGAATATTTAAAGGATTTAAGAAATTCAGATGTGAGCTGCTAGCAATCATTTAACTTGATGAAACTTGTCTTACCATGCTATTATCTTTACTATGCATGGAATTCAATTTTTGAGAGGTAAGTTTTCTAAGTATCTCCCTGGTTTTACGTTTAGGCATGTTTGGAAGCTTAATAAATGCTTTCAGGGGCAGCCTCAAAATCAAAGACTTCCGATTTGGAAGTAGTTTTAAGCATGGTCACCCCAGGAAGAGAAGTACCTCTGCATACCAATGCCTCATTCTTCTTCTTTAGACTGCTCTAAAATTAGAAACAAAGCTCAAAGAAACAAATGGAGGGGAAAATGCTTTCATGTACATTCAAATGCTTTTTTCCTTGCTATTTATTCATACCAGTGGGAATTTTGTATACCACTCCTTTGCTGGAGGGGAAATGACTAAGGGAGATCTAAGAAAGCCTAAAGGCAGAGGCAACTGAAGATGGAAGTTCTGAGATGAAAATCAGAGAGCAGATTAAATGTCCATGAGGATGAGCTTCGTGGCATTCACTATTTACCTCTACCAGCCAAGCTAAAGCAAATAATTTTACTTGTACTCTCTCCAAAAGCATTTTAATGGGGAAAACTAATTTACCCCTCTTTCTAAGAGGGACTCTGCAGTAATATTCCCTTTATTTTTTTTCCTCCACCCTCATTTGGCTCTGACACCTAACTTCTGAGCCTAGAGAAGTGTATGGATACTACGATTTTTTAACTGCATGATTTGCATCGATTTCCGGGCTGGGTGTCGCTGTTTGGCTATGTTTGTCTTTCTCAAAGACCCGGTGAAATCTTGCCAGAGGGTAAAACAGATCTTAATTCATTTGTTTGTCTGTTAGAAAAGAAGCCATCAAGAGCTTTTTTTTAAAAAAAAAGTTTCACACTTCACAGAAAAGTAACTAAACACAGAAAAAACTACTTTGAGTTCTAGGAGTGAGGGGGTTAACACTGGCACACCCGTCCAGAGATGAATCCCCAGGGAAGAGTGTAATCCTGCTGTGTTTTTTCCAGATTTCAACCCCCAAAGCAGGTGTGTGTGCTCTGGGATGCTGGTCAAGGGTGGAACTGTTTTCTGGATTTCTTCCCTGGAGAAACCCACACACTCCCACACACTTTCTCCAGAGAAGATGGGGGAAAGAAAACGATGAGAAGAATTTGGAATTGGTAGCTAGCTGAACATTTGAAGAGAAGTGAAAGAATATAGAACTGATAGTTAAGTTTGTCCCATGATATTTTTCTTTCAAATCCCATTCCTTCTTTTGGTTTACAAAAAGTCTTAATGTTTCTCTGAAGAATTTATTCCCTCAAGAATTTGGGGAAAAGAAGATACTGTATGTCTTCTTCAAATCTCTTTTAAAGACAGGAAATGTATAATAAAGTAATGCATTGTAGCTTAAGGTCCATTTAAAAACACTAAAAAAAATTGAGTTGGAGGGCGCCTGGGTGGCTCAGTTGGTTAAGCGACTGCCTTCGGCTCAGGTCATGATCCTGGAGTCCCGGGATCGAGTCCCGCATCGGGCTCCCTGCTCGGCGGGGAGCCTGCTTCTCCCTCTGACCCTCCCCCCTCTCATGTGCTCTCTGTCTCTCTCATTCTCTCTGTCTCAAATAAATAAATAAAATCTTTAAAAAAAAAATTGAGTTGGAGTCAGGGGTCCCTGGCGGATGAAAAATCAAAATCAAACCAGCTGTTACTCCCACCTCTGCTTCAAAATGAACAAAGATCCCTAATGGAAGTTAAGATCACAGAAGATTTCTTATAGAGGCAATAGAGCATCCTAATCACCTGAGGAAGGTAAGTTGAGGCTAAAAGCATATCTCTTTTACCAACAGGGAAGACAACCATGTATGGGAAGTGAGAAGTTTCTATGCGAATGGTTTGGTTTGCTTTTCGAGACACAGCTGTGTATAAGACCAGAGGTGGTATTATAAACTGAGACCCATGCATGAAAAGGCCACAGATTTTGGAGCTGTCCTCTGACTTGGAAGCCACTATTCTTTCCATTACCTATATGATATCCATCTTTCTGTTCCAAGATGACAGCCATACTAACCACACAATCCTAAAACACAAAGGGGTGGGGCCTTTCGTAGGCTTCTACTTGGGTAGGTTGCAGGAAGTAAGCCGAATCAACAAAAAGTATTGAGAATAGTGCCCGCCAAGTTGTGTGCCTGTGTGTGTACTAAAATGGATATGTACACTTGTAAATATAAATATATATATGTGTAGGTAATATATAGACATATATATCCGTATATGTCTGTATATATGTGCTATATGTGCAAACGTGCATATGTATATACTTCAGTACACACACATAGACACATAACTTGACAAAGGATAAGTATGGGGTGCCTGGGCGGCTCAGTTGGTTAAGCTGCTGCCTTTGGCTCAGGTCATGATACCACAGTCCTGGGATTGAGCCCCGCATCAGGCTCTCTGCTCAGTGGGGAGTCTGCTTCTCCCTCTCCTTCTCCTTCTGTGCTCTCTCTCTCAAATAAATAAATAAAATCTTCAAAAAAAAAAAAAGGGATAAGTAAATAATTAGTATAACCAGGTCAGCTATTTAAGTAGGATATTTTACCAGACTTCTAACCCTGTAGATTAAAAAAAAAATAGGATTTTTTTTTTTTTAATAGAACTTTTTCTTCAGTTTCTTCATCCACTACTACTGGAGAATAGATGTGTTTCTGAAAAGTTTTAAGTTCCAATTTTAAGAAAGAAAAGCAAAAGTTACCTTAGGAATGGGATCTGTGAAGCAGAGAGGCAGAGCATCCTTTCTCCCTGCCCAGCCAGATTACAAAGCCAGGAGGCCTTCAGGCCCACTAGCCTAAGAAATAGCTTTCTGCCTCAACCTTCTAGGCCTCATGGCCTGCCTGCCTGTCAACCAAAACGCATGTGGAAGAGAAAAAAGGAGGTAGCCCAGCGTCTCACTCCATTCCCAGTTCAGCTTCTGGGCAGGCTAAAATTTTTACACCTCCGTGGAGGTACTTTTTTTTTTTTTTTTTTTAAGATTTTATGTATTTGACAGAAAGACACACAGTGAGAGAAGAATACAAGTAGGGGGAGTGGGAGAGGGAGAAGCAGACTCCCCGCAGAGGAGGGACCCTGATGTGGGCTCCATCCCAGGATACTGGGATCATGACCTGAGCCGAAGGCAGACGCTTAACGACTGAGCCACCCAGGCGTCCCATGTGGAGGTACTTTTGCACCTTCAGAAGACAATGACATTTCCGAGCAAGGCCAAAAGCAACATCAGTTCAAAAGCCAGGCCACCTGCTTACTTTCCTAGGAGGAACTGTTTTAGAGGTGGCTTTGTGTGTGTGTGTGTGTGTGTGTGTGTGTGTGTGTCCGTCCGTCTGTCTGTCTGGAGGGAACTGGCACTTGCCCATCTCTAAATCCCTGGGTCAGGTATGGGGTATGCCCAATAAATTGACAGTGCGGTTTCCTATTGGGCTGCTGTGGCCACCGTAAGGGTGGGTTGCCTGGATGGCTGAGAATCCAGGGCAGTTTTCTTCGTAAAACTCAGGAATGATCTCAAATCTTCAGAAGTGCTTAAGAGACGTGCGGGTGAGGAGGGATTGAGGGAATGGGGAACGGGAGATACCACGGAATGAGCCAACAATGATTCCAGAACATGGGATTGGGCAAGGAGAGGACCAGAAAGAAACTCTAAATGGAACCACCTCACCCCCCGTCCTCCGACCCCCAGCGGGACCCTTGCTCGCCGCGCTGCCCAAGCTCTGTCAGTCCGCAGTGGTCGGCTCCCGGGACCCGTCGCGGGCTCTCCGCACCTTCCCGGCTGGCGGAGGAGAGTCCGCGCGGATCGTGGGTGGAGACAGACGCGAAGCCCCTGATCCCCCTCTGCCCCGCGCGCTAGACCGCTCTGGGGCTCCGGCCCTCAGAATCGGGAGGGGCGGGACGCACTTCCCGGCGGGTTCTGGTATGACTGGTCCCCGGTGTCCAAGGTTTCCCCGCTCGCAATCACGCTCCCTCAGGGAGAAGCTGCCGGGAGGGGAAACTTAAGAGAGGACGGGAAGCAGGCGGAGCACCGCGGTTCGGAGATCGACGGTGGGAGGAAGGGAATGCCGAGCCCGGCCTGGAACACCTGTCTCCCCACCCCCACCCCGCCCACTGCGGCGCGGAAGGGCCGCAGCAGATCGGTGCTTGCAACTGGCCGCGAGGGACTGCCACTGCAAAACGCGGGACTTTTGGGCCCGAGGGCCGCAGAGCCGAGGAGCGGGCCCGGGACCTTGGGAACGTTTCCCGGGAGGGTCAGGTTTCGGCCTCCTCTCGCCGGCGCCCGCGAACAGGTGCAGAGACGTGTCTTCTGGGGCCCTCCAGTTGCGCAGCCTGTGAGCGTAAGCTATACCCTGCAAACAGATCCTGGGAAATGCAGCCGTCCTTCCCCACCCACCCCCACACCCCGCCCTTAGCCTACCCCTACTGACCAAAGCCAAATGAGGAGAGGGATTCGGAATCTGCTCTCAGAGCACGCTTGGAGATCGAAGGCGCTAGACACCCGGTAAATCCCAGGTATTCTGCCCCCACTGGGACACAGCAAATGCTAGAGAAGCAACCGGTTGGTTTTCCATTTCCCCAGTCTTTAGGACCCGCGGCTTCAGGGCTGTGAGCTCAGGCCCCCTGTCTTAGACTTCACCTGACCAACGCGGCCGCAAGCCTGAGTAACCCTGTGACCTTGTTACCTCCGCAGCTGTGTGCAGACATCTATGCCCACGGCCTCAGCCAGCGACCTCAGTTAGCTGGGTAGATGGGTGGGGTTATGGAATCTTAGAAAGTCTCATCTGAGAAAGTTCAGACATGGAGAGAGTTAAGATACATCCGAAAGCTTGAAAATGCAGCATTAAAATAAAACATTTCTCAGTTTGCTTTGGCTGAAGACAAAACCAGCCCTGGGCACCCTTCCCCTACTAATTCCCGCCAAAAATGTCTTCTGGGCAGATTGATCAGCACAAGGGCCCAGCCCTAAAGTGTCTGCCATGAACACACCCACCTGGATCGCCTGGGCAGTAGCTCAGCCAAGATTCGGCTTTCTTCCTGATTGTGTGATTAAGTTAATGTCCATACAAAAGAAAACACAAGGGAAATCTCCACGTACCCTTCAAACTATATGATTCCGGACTTTACAAAAAGGAGCATCTGCTTACCTTTTTTCTAGACCTACGTTCATCTCTGAATCCCCAACAGGTAAGGAAGCCACCTAGTGGAGAAGAGATTCTGGACAATGGGGTTTTTTTTTTTTTTTTTAAAGATTTTATTTATTTGACAGAGAGAAACACAGCGAGAGAGGGAACACAAGCAGAGGGAGGGGGAGAGGGAGAAGCAGGCTTCCTGCCGAGCAGAGAGCCCGACGCGGGGCTCGATCCCAGGACCCTGGGATCACGACCTGAGCCGAAGGCAGACGCCTAACGACTGAGCCACCCAGGCGCCCCTGGACAATGGGGTTTTGTTTGTTTGTTTTGGAAAGTTAGGCCCAAGCAACCTGTGTTGTTGGCTGGTTGGCTGGTTTTAAAGATACTTTTGCTCCAGAGATCCACTAGTATTCCAGGTATGGACAATTTAGTTAGCCTCTCAAGCATTGTGATTTAAGGATCTCTTGAGGCCCATCTTTCATTTGCCACCAAATATCTTTCTTACTTCTTGCCATCAGATTTGCTTCATGACCAATCTTGGTCTTTTCTCTACACATCTCCCTTTAGATTTTATTGGGGCCTGATTAACCCATTGCAAAAAACAATTCCCCAGTGCTGGAAGTAGTTTAAAGATAGCAGAACCCATCTCCCTTATTGTATAGATGAAAAAACCAGAATGCAGCTAAATCAAATGTTGCCAGTGATGATGCAGAGTCGTATTAGTCATGAAGAGCAGTTAAAACTGAAATTTTGTACTGTTCTCATTCTACTTTGCTGGGCATTAGATCATTTCAGATCATTCAACTGTTGCCCAGGAAAACTGAGAGCAGGCCTCAGAGAAATGTGGCACAGAGAAGTCCTTAGATAAGGGAGTCAACCTGCTTTTTCACCCAACAGGGGTCACACAATGGATATATCTCTTTACCCTACCCCTGGTCTTTACTTGCTGCCTGCCCTAATCATAACTTGTTCTGTAGTCACCTTAAGCTAACAAGGCTTTCAAATCCTTTTAGAGGGGAAGCCATTGAATGTCTTCAATGAGACTGTGCAAGTTTCTCATTTCAGACTTTCTCACAGGTGTCCTCCTTCTGACATAGTGGAGGACTGACCAGATGTGGAGGACAAAGTGGGAAAGAACACCTCCTGTGATAGATAAGCCAGGGTAGTGTCTGTTAGTAGAGCATTTCTAGAATGACTCTGAAGAGAATAGATTAAGTGCAGGCTACCCTAAGACCTAAAAGGTCATCATTTTTATGGTTTTGCACCTAATGGTTGCTGAACAACTTAACTAAGAATTGTTGTCAGTATCTGAAAAGTTCAGAGAGACTTTTCATAAGAGGAAGATCAGGAAGGGGAGGAAAATTATCAGGTTCTTCTGTATCATAATGCTCTAGGACTGGGTTTTTTCCAGAGGCTTTGCAGCTGCTCAAGCCTTTAGAAAGAAGGCTGGGCTCAGCAATACATAGACTATCATGGTCATTTCACCTTGGTTTCTAAAGAAACTCCCCATTGGGTCTCTTAATGGATAATGACAGAATGCTGAAGGGTTCTAGAGCACAAGATACTCCTTCATGTGGGCATCACTCATAGAATTAAAGTGGGTGTTTCATCTGGCTTCTCTGATCAAGGCCTGAAAATTGTCTCTGGCCACTTGTGAAGATGCTAATTATCCTGCTGCTGAAAAGAATGCTGACATCCCACTGACAGGTTAGCTTCATGGCAGACATCTTTGTCTAAATGATTTGTCCTTTGATGAAGAAGCCCAAAACTTTCCAGCTAAAGGTTTTACAAACAATAATCAAACTTTATCTTCTCCCTTTTAGGTTCAATGTTGGCTTAGAGTAAGTAAATGTAAGTGGGACAGGGTTTATTGTCGCTCTCTTCTGCTATCTCTTCTCTTCTTTTCAGAGACTCAATGAAAATAGATGGTATCTACTCAAAGTGTAGACCTTAGCCACAAAAACAAAAAACAAAAAACTTAAAAACACTTTCCAAATAATTGCTTTGAAGAAAATAGTCATTTATTGTCAAAGCATCCAACAATACCTGGATAATCTATAAAGTTTAATAAATCTTTCCAGGGATAAAAGAAACACATAACTATTCAGACTCCATTTCACTGGCACAAAATTACACTTTGTATTAAAAGGAAATACATATTTACATAATGATGACATTCTTCACTGAAGTCCATAATCATTTCATGATACATGCACTTCCCCCTGGAAACTTAAATTGAATGGTGACCCCTTTTTCTTCATTTTATTTATTTTTGTAAGAACACAAACTGTCATCAAGAAATGCAGAAAGCATCTCACCCTCCTCCTTTACTTTATATCTAAAATAAATTTTGCCCTTACATATAATTATTACATCTAAACCGTAAGTGCTTAATAATTTAAGTAGAAACGTATGACAAATGCATCAATATGTTGCAATATATGACATTTTAAAAAATGTACCTTTGTTTTTGGAAAGTGAAAATGCGTGCATTCAAAAGAAAACCCCTTGAACAACCCGCCCAATCAAAAATCCACCATCCTGTCTTGTGTGTGTGTGTGTGTGTAATGTAGGTCACAGGTAAACATGTAAATGAAAAGGTTGGAGGTGGCACGTGTATGTTTGAATGTGTGTTTCTGTCTCTGGGTGCAACGTTTCAGGTCACAAGGAAGTGGTGGATGTCCTCGCGTGTTTTTCCTGCAGGTGGCTTGACTGTGAGTGTGCGCGCGTGGAAAGCTAGGGTCCTTTCCGTGTCAATTATGCGAGGTCATGTGCCTGGAGAGGTGGTGGCGCTCCCTGAAGGACTCATTGCAAATGGGGCACTTGAGTTTCTCCTCCCGCCGCCGCTTCACCAAGGGCTCCATCGCGTACTCCTTTTTGTGATGCGACCGCATGTGGTACACCAGGTCGGAGGTCATGCGGAAGGAGGCATTGCACTTGGCGCACCAGTTCTGCGCGGGCAGACACAGCGAGGTGAAGGAGGGCGGCAGCAGCGTGAGCGCAGAGGGCAGCTGCAACTGCAGGGGCCCCGCGGCCGCCGCCGCCGCCGCCGCCGCCGCCGCCGCCGCGGAGCTCTTGGGCCAGAAGGCGGTGGCGTAGAGGAAGGGGTTCTGTTTGGGCAGACCGCCGCCGCCGCCGCCGCTCGGCAGGGCCCCGCAACCTCCGTTCAGGTCCGCGGCCCCCTGCAGCTTCACGGCCAGAGGGTCGGTGGCGGAGGGGTAGAGTCTGGTGGGGCCCACCCCGTCGCCGGGGTGGCACGGCTCGAGCGCGCTCAGCTTCTGGCCCAGCACCAGCGGGGACAGCTGTGAGAAGGAGCGCGCTGGCTGCGAGAAGGCGCTCTTGCGCTCGTCCGAGGCGGCACCCTGACCGCCGCCCGCGCCGCCGGAGGCCCCCGCGCCCGCGCCGCCGCCCGCGCCGTTGCTGCCCGCGCCGCCCAGCTGCGGCACCGAGGTGAAGGCACTGCCCCGCGCCGGGCTGCCGCCCTCCAGCCGGCTAGGCAGAGGGCCCCCAGGCCGCGGGGCCAGCAGCTTGTCGGCGCCTGCCGGCGAAGCGGCCACGGGCGTGGAGGAGCCGCCGCCGCCGCCCGCGTCCTGGTCCTCGGCGGCTGCGCCCCCGCCGTCGGCGGCCGCGTCCTCCTGCAGACCTGCCGCTCGGGCCGCCTTCTTCACCTCCACGAAGGCGCTGCGCTTCGCTTCGCCCGTCTCGGGGCTGGGCGGCGCGAAAAGGCGGCCGTTCTCTTCCAGGCTGAAGTAGCTGCCCGAGGCGCGGTACTGCTGCGGCGTGCACACCAAGTCCTCCTTGGAGGCGGGCAGGGGCCGCTCGGCGAAGCGACCCCGGCCCCCCGCCAGCCCCACGCCACCGCCCCCCTCCGCCGCCTCCTCCGGGAATTTCCTCTTCCCCTTGCCGCCGCCCATGGCGTTGCCGTCGGGACTCAGCTCCGCCTCCTGGTGGCCGCCGCCGCTACCGAGGCTCCGGGCCGGGGAGCAGCTGTTGCCTCCCCCCGAGTTTTCGAGCTCCCGGGCCAGGTTGTGAAAGTCCGTGGAAGGCTTGGCGCTGCCGCCGCCGCCGCCAGCCGCAGGCTGGTTACTGCCCTCGGGGGAAGGGGCGGGGTAGTGGTGGATGGGGCCGGCTTTGCCGAACTTGGGGCCAGGGCCCAAGGGCGCCTCTTGCTGCTGCTGCTGCTGCTGGTCCTTGCCCCCGCCCCCGCCCCCGTGATCCTTGGTGCCCACGCCGCCGCCTTGCTCTTCTTGGGGGCTGGCATCAGCGCTGTGAAGTCTCTTGGGGCAGCGGAAGCGCAGATGCGCCACATAGGGGAACTCAAACTGGAAACGTTGGCTGCATTCCAGGCATGTGTAAGGGGACGACCCTGCTTAGTGAAAAAACACCACACATACACACACACACACACACACACACACACACACACGTGCGCGCGCGCGCACACGCACACCACATGATTACTAAGCATAGTCTCCAGACCAGTTTGCCATCACCCTCTTCACAAATCCACCTTCATCGCCTGAGAAAAGAGTATCCTGTCCGACCTGATCTAACTTCCCCTCCAAATCAGGGGGGAGTGCAGTAACCAAGCCAATGTCCCCCGGTTTATTCTCATCTATCGGTCCCAGCTGCATTGCGGACTATACCTCTGAAGTTTCCCAGCAGACGCCCTAAGCGAGGAAAGGCGCCAGTGCGCCAGAGTGAGCCCCCGCCTCCCCCTGCGTCTCCCCCGCTAGCGAAGGGCCCCGTCGCGGGTCGCGAGCCAACCTACCATTCATTTTGCTGTGGGATCTAGAGGGGCAGAGCAAGAGTAACTCAGTCAGTTCTTTCCCATACCAAACTAGTAATTCCTCGTCTTTGGCAATCCTGCGGAGAGAGCGGTAAAACAGCTGTCCGTTTTTTATATAGGCTTCAAGGTTCTGCTCTTCTTTATCTCTGGCTGACTGGACAAGTCGCAGCCACATGAGACCTTCTGAAGAACCATTTGCCGCTGAGGTGTCTACCTACAGTTTAGAAAAAAGGAAAGAATACAAGAAGGTGGGGGGTATGGGGAGGGAGACCCTCGTGAGAGAATGAAGCCAGAGGAACCAGGACGGTTTCCTTTTTGTTATTCTTTTCCGAAGAATTATCTGAGATCAAGATTAACCGTGACCCAAGTTGGCACCCATCTTTGTGTTTGCAACCAGCAGGCAAGATAACTGCCCTTTGAAACACTGTGTCAATCATATAGATTAAGCTGTGGTTTTCATATACTGGTTGAATATCAAATGGGGGAATTTCTCCTTACAATTCAAATCAGTGTTACCCTCTTGAGAATTCACTTCTCAATTATCCCACATTACAAAACTGTGAGGAATTTTGTTTGCTTCGGAAGTTAAAAAGCAAGCTTAGATCTTAGAAACTATTACGTGGCATTCATTCATCTTCCTAATTTTGCCTTAAACAATTAATAGATTTTCTTTGTAAAGAAAGAATAGAAAGTGGGAGGACTTATATCTTGAAACTCAAACATATGAATTTAATGATGTTTTCTT
>NC_058404.1:139269558-139277624 GCF_002201575.2 Neomonachus schauinslandi
TAACTTTTCAAAGCTTCTTAAACTGAAAAAGCTTATTTCACCTTAACCTATCATTTCTCTTATGCATGTGTGAACACGGGCAGTGCCCATGACCCTAATTCCATTAAACTGTTGAACAGAGCAACCCTTAAAGTCTTCTTTTGCTGTTATTTAGAAAAGTTTGCCTTTCCCAGAAAAAGTCATCTGTCCATTCAAGCCACTTAAAAAAAATCTTCCTACATATTGTAAATATAAGAGCATCCACTTCAGAGTGTGGGCATTTAGATAACCTTAAACTCTAAATGGAACACATTTTTTCTTTCCCCTGGCCTTTCTTTTCTTAAATATACAGGACATTTAGACTATGTCTACTTTGAAGTTCTGAAACCTAGACTCCAGTTTGTATAAAATAAAAAATGCTTCTGATACTTAAGTTGGGGGTGGGGGAGTTTGACCTTCCAAATTCCAAGACAGAAAATAGCTAAGATTCAATACATCAACGAAGGGAGAGATGTATGGAGAATCTGACCATCAGATACTTACTCTCAGTTTCTCTTTTCTGCCCTTTACTTAAGATTTCCCCTACTGAGTTCAGGCAAAAATCCCCAAATAAAAGAATTTCTAACATTCTATGAATCCAACCAACTCTTTGTCTTATGTATTGAATGACTGCTATAACAAAAAACAAATATGGGTAAGATTAAGCCTGACATTCCTACTTTGAGGGTTTTCCAGTATTTTAAGTGATGCACATTTTGCTTGGTAATATAAATGGTCTTAATGACAATTATTAATAGGATGTAAAGAAAAATCTACAAATTACTTTTATTTCCCTAGAAATTTATGGGATAAAATGGTGCATAAACTACTTTGAAATCACTCCACATTATTACTTACTGGAATTCACTGATACTAAATGAAGGATTGAGGCATTTATTCAGTTTCAAACAGTACTATAAAAATGCATCTCAGTCAATAGTTGTATCTAATTCACATGGAACAATGGATTTATATTTGGAGCACTTTTCCATGGGATTTTATTTCCAATTAAATGATTAGAGAGCTAACAATGAAGAGTGAAGGTATGTTCACCTTGCTCCCTTTAGCAAGGCTTCATGCAGTTATGGTAAAAAATACACATGTAGACAACTGCAGTATTGTTTTGGAAGAGAAGGCTGGAGAGAGGTTGATGAATGATTCCTGAGGTGGTGCCTTTTATGAACTAAGTGAGAGGGTGGAGAAAGGGGAAGAAAGAAAATCTGATTCTTAGTGAGTGTTAGAATGGAAATGTCCTTTTTCCTCCCAGGGTAGAGAAGTGGGGCCCAAAATCCTTCAGCTTCTGTGATAGGAGGCTAGTGAAGTCTCTAAGAATAACTCACTTAGAAGGATTATTACCCTTTAAGAATGAAAACACATTGTTTCTCTTTCTCTCTTCCTTTCCAGGTCCTGGTTCATCCCCCTCTAATCCTACCTCCAAAGCACTACACCAGCAAAGCCTCAGTTGTCCAATTAAAAAAAAATCAATTCATGGTGAAAGGGAGAATACACTGGAAGACAAGAGGATGGCCAATGAAACAGTGTGTGGAAACTTTTTCCTAAGCTTATCAATGTCACATAGGGAGGTCTCAGGACAGGGCTGTGAGGGTTGGGGGAGGTAAAGAATGGAACTTCACAGTGGGATATTGCATTGCACAGCCTCACCTTGGAGAATAAGAAACTATCTAAGGGATAACTCAGAGACAAGAAGAGGCAGACTTGCTGAGCTGGAAAAAAGTTTACAGGGATTGGGGGCACTTTGTTTTTTATAAGTGTACATGGTAATCTCAGTTTGGGTCTATTCCTTGCGTAAGTATTACAGTTGGTTCATCAGGTGATAAATGAATATTTCCCAGGCTGGTCCTGGCATAGCCAGACTCTCAAAGGATGGATAATTTGGTAGCCTGGGAGAAGGGACTCCAGTCTCCCAAGTTCAGGGATCATTACTCCTGACTCACATTGTTCTTGCTTCAGCTTTTCCTGTTTCTCAATAAATGGTAGCTGTTTTTAATGCTGCTTCTATACTACAACTATTGTCATTATGATTATAACCTACCTTTCTCAAGTTTATAACCTTCTCTGTGAGGGATCTCAAGTTCCACTCACCCTTCTCTTGGGAGTTCAGCTGTGAGCTGGATAATCTTTGAGGACTTTGTGTAATTCATTTCCTCTCCTGGATCTGAGTTGTAGTTAACTGGCTTAATGGCTTTTGAGTATGACTTCTAGCAGGGCTAGCAAACTGAAGTGATATTGAAGACAACTACCACAAATCTGAAATCAATGCCTCATGCTTAGCTGTGTGAGTGTGACCTGTGGACCAGATCCAATATCCAGCATCCTGACCCCTTAGATTCTCCCAGCTTTGATACCATTCCCCATACAATATCTAGAGAGCTGGCAGGGAATATCCCGGTTTTGTCAAATCTGTGGGTGATGATGTCCTTCCCAGACTCAGACACCACAGCCCTTGAATAGGTCTCAGCAGGAGGAGTAAGGTAGACAGAAGGAAATGTAAGCAGGGCCACAGTGAGCCACTCAGAGCTTCCTCACCCCGTGGGGCCAGGATACTGGAGATGAAGGGCTGTCCAGTAGTCTCAAATGGGAGAGAGCATCAGATTTTAGGAAGACTGTGTCTAGGCCTTGGAAATGTCACTAAGTTGAGAGGTTCTACATCAAATTTCTTTACACAGCCAGGAGAAGGGACATTATCCCAATAGTACTTGAGTTCCACCTCTTTTTCTCCCTGTTTTAGGCTGTGTATAATTCCTGAGTTAAAAAGACAGGTGCTGATTGACATACATTGGATTCATAATAGGAAGATTACATAGCATCTGATCCCAGCTAGTTCTCTGAGGTATGGACTTTGATTTTAAATTGGGCTGCTGGGGGATGAGCACCATAACACATTCCTCTCCTGGGAAGGGGTGTCTAGGCAGAATGCACACATGCCCAGGACCTTCTAGTTTGGAATCTGTCCATGGCATACGTTCCTGAAGGATTTATCTGATTTTTTCTAAGGAAAAGGGAGACAAAAAAGAAAAAAAAAACATGAAAAGGATTTGGGGGAATAGATATCAATCAGTAACCACAATAGCAGTGATTCATATTGCTTTGTTAGAGCCTTGAAAATACAGTTTGATTTCTTCACAAATTATGCTCTCATACCTAAACTGTTCCCCTGGTCATACCACATATTGGACTCTTTGAGTGAAAACCATCTTTCATGATTTCAATTCAAATGAACTGCCAGTGTTTCATGATTTAATCCAGGCTAAATATTAATCTAGCATCGATGAGGGAATGTCTCCCCAAGCATCATATGGAAAGCCTATAGCTTTTAGTAGATTTTCATAAGCGCTTAAAAACTACCAATGTAAGTCTTTCTTCAATTATACTTGAAAAAGTGGTCTCTCAGAGAATTCAAAGATCAACTTGTCACAAAAAACAGTAACTGCATGACTACTATAAACAGTACTACTGTATATACATTACAAAATGTCAGAAATAACAGGTAAGGGGATTGAAAGTTACACTTGTTCTCTTGAACTTGCTGATTGAAAAACCAGTTCCCAGATTGACTTGATAGTCTTCTGGTAATTTAATATAAAGGTAACCAAGATATAATTCATAATCTCCTCTAAAGTTCTGAGGAAAATTCATATTTTAAAAAATAATATCCAGAAGTATCAAATTATTCACGAAAGCCCAAGCAAAATAAACATATTGAATATGACCTGGATGTTGAGATTTCCTGAAGGCCTAAAATTCAGTTTAGGTCTGAACAATTTTTATACCTAATCAGATATGGTCCTTTAGTGTGTGTGTGTGTGTGTGTGTGTTTGTGTTTATGCAGGTTGGGAGTGAATACTGTTGAGGGTAGCAATTTAAAAAAACTTTCAGGACTGTCATTTTTCTTGGCTCCATGTTCACAGAGTAGTCAGTGCTCCTTGTTGCATGTTTTCATGTAAGATGGTTTTGAGAAAATAGCCTGTGTGAAGTCCTGTAGAAGAGCAATTGTTCCTGGAGGAGCAAAGCTGAATAGAGTTCTAAAGAATATATTTCCCACAGTATCTACTACCTTCTATGTGTGATCAGATGCCTCATAGCATAATCTACATTCTAGACTCAGTTTACCTGGGGCCCTAGGAAGTTAATATTTCCAGACAAGTGGGAATCATCTGAATGTGTGAAAATATCTTGAGGAAGTCAATGTACTGAGAGTGTAGCTGTTTCCATTCTTATGTCTGCTATAGGCAGATAGTTTCTGATGTCTGGAGTCCCTGGTGTTGATGTCTCAGTAAAGAGCTCAGCGACAGAGCTAAGAGTGCAGAGAAGGCCAAATGACAGAGATGGGCTTCATTGTGGGGCTGACGAGGTCTCCCTGAGAGAGACTCAGGAGGTCACTACCCCCACAGTACCGGGAAGGGCAGGTATGGCTCCCACTACGTTTGGGATGAGTCACCAAAGAGTACAGAGCCCCGACACTGGATGGGACCTGGGAAGAACAAGACTTGCCACCTTCACTGGGGGTGTCTCTTTTAGAAGTAGTCAGCGCAAACTCTGAACGTGGGGGCCAGAAGAGGCCACGCGGTGTGCTAGGTGTGCTCCCCATACGCCCTGGACTAAGCAGGAAGAAGCACCACGTTTTCCACGTTCTCCAGCCTCCTGCCGCCTCCCTGGAATTATTGCCAACTGTCTCCTGCTAGGCGCCGCGGGCAGAAAGGCGTCCTGAAGGCTGGGCTTGAGGGAGCAGCAATGCTCTTTTTACCGCTGCCACCACCCTCCTCCCCACCCCCTTCACACGTCCTCCTGCAGTAGGTCTCCTCCGAGCCTTTTCAGAGGCATGGGCTTATGTTCTCACCTCTTACGGGCTGGGTTGCCAGTGACCTCGCCCAGCCTTGGTTTTCCTCCTCAGCAAACTAGGGCTGGAAAGGGCTGCCTCCCGGGTCGGGTCGCGGTGAGGACTGAGAACGAGGGTGAACGCGTTTTGGAAAGCCAGTTCCTGAGCAGATGGTAAGGGATTACTTCCAAGAGCTGGGGTTAGTTTCATTGCAGCCTTGGACATCCCAGAGAGGTCGCAGTGCCTTTATTAGGGAACCTTCTTCTGACTCAGATGTCTGGAGAACTGACCCAAGAAGGACCTACAACTCAGGTTCAGGCCCCACCTCCACCAGGGGAACGAAACTCCCCGGGTTTGAATCCCAGCCCCTGACGTTGGGCAGGTAATTTAACCGGTCTGTGCTTCAGGCCTTCATCTGAGAAGCGGGAGTGGTAAAGGAAATTCTCCTCGTAAAGTCATTGTGAGGGGTGAGGTGATATTTAGCGAGTGCAGAGAACAATGCCTGGTACATAGTAAGCAGCTCTTTCAGTGCTGGCTATGGCTACTGTTAGTGACATTGCCTTCGCTTCCTTTTTAGAAAATTTGGGAATTGTATTGTGCACCCGCATTCGAAGCCACTCAGTGAAGGCTAAAAGATTTCTCGAAGTTTCTAGGGAAACCAGAAGGAGGTACTGGATGGTAAAGGAGGCAGGAGGAATCTGTTCAGGTGTTCAGGGATCCCTTCTACTGCCAAAGGAAGGGCCCGAATGTTCCAAGCACAGACGGCAATCCCCATTCCCTCCTCCCCTCTTTATTTCGGAAGAGGCAGTTTTGTGCCGGGAGGCCGACTAGATTTCTATCTCTCTTCCGCCAGCGAGTCCTTCCGTTAGAACTGATAGCGGCGCCACGTTAGAAACGCCGGTTAGTCAGGGCAGCAAGGGCTGGGGTCCTGCGACCCCAAACGTAGGACAAGGAGTATGTGAATGCCTCGCTGGTTAATTCAAGAGCTGTGGCCAGAAAGCCAAAGTCTGGGTGGCCAGAGAAACCTGGGGAACCAGGGCTCAGGGCCTCCGAGCCGCGCTGCCCCTCCTCTCCCTCGAAGGGCGGCGGCTCCGCAGCGGGAGGCCCCGGGGCTGAGTGGGAAGCTCCGGCCCTCCCCTACACACCCGGCGGGAAGCTGCCCTGCTGGCCGGGACTTCGAGCAGCGTGATTCCACACCAACTATCTTCTGGCCCCGCCCCCGACGCCCGCACGCGGGCTGCGCGCGGAGCATTGTGGGCCGCACGGCCGACGGAGTCCCTCTCCCGGCCAGGGCTTCGGGGCTGAGCTTCTTCCCCGGGCTGTTCACGGCTTTCGGCGCAGCCGCAGCCCGGAGCGGGCGCGTTGTGTTCGCCGCACGCCTACAGCTTCAAGCTCTGCGAAATCTCCCGCCCAGGCAAGTTCCCGGCCTCAGAGGTCAGTTGTGGCCTCCTTATTCCTCTTTCTTGTGAAGGATCCGAGAGGCAGTGGTTAAGAGCCCGGAATTTGGGATCCTAAACACTTATGTTTGAACCCCAGATCTGCAATCTACTAGCTGTGGGTCTTTGAGCAAATCACCCAACCTCTCTGAACTTTAGTTTCCTCATTTGTAAAATAGCAAAAACAACATTTATCTCATAGAGTGGCTATGGATATTGCAAGAGCAAGCCTGGGTTCAGATCCCAGCTGGACTACTTGCTTGGGTTAGTTAGCCTCTCTGTGCTTCTGTTTTCTGTGAAGAAAGGGGATCTGTGAACTAGAGAGAACAGTGTTTGACTCGGAGGGTCATAATTAAATGCGGTAAGCCTGGCAGAGCATTCAGCCTAGCACACAGTAAGAGCCCAAACAGTTAATTATTTAAGGTATCTCAGTGCCTGCCACTTTGAAATCTAGGTAAATGTAATTTATAAGTCCTGGTTTTTCTGCTCCGCTTTTTCTCCTCTTCAGAGAGAAACAATGCACAAGGGTGTGTGTGGCTATGTGGGGTGATAGTGCCTGCAGAATTGGGAAGAACTAGCTTGTGGCAGAAAGTTAGAGGACACTTCCGGAAGCTGCATGCCTTTCCTTCTATCTAGCCTTTCCTCTTCAGTTTCTAGGGACAAGGTAAAAGAATAGGAAAGGCAGGGAGAAGGAGCTTAGAACATGAAAGATTCTGAACAAATGTTTCTTTACTAGAAAATGTCATTTCAAATATTAAGGAGACAAGGAGTCTGTCTGAAGTGGCATGGGGGACCTAGGATTGGAATTGGCTTCCATGTCTCTGTGCCTGGCTGCCAGTGCCTGGCTCCCAATGTCGGGAGTATTTCTGTGTCTTTAGTCATGGCCCCTGGGAGGGGAAGATCTAAGGGAAGAGATGGAAGAGAGTGGCACTGCTCTAGGGAACAGGTTTTGGGAATAGGAGGAGCAAGGGGGTGCAGCCCTCTGCATATGGAGAAGGGATACATTCCTGCAACAGATGTAGGGCATATCTGACTCAAGAGAAGTAAAACTTAGGTGAGGGGAAGAAAAGAGAAAAGATGCAAGGATCAATTATCTTGGGGTGAATTGGGCCTTCAGTGGAGTGTTGGAATCTATATTCTCCAAAGCTTGAAAATTCAATTAGGAGTCCAAAAACTGACAGTCACAGACATCCCTTAATCATCCTTGCAGCTCAGACCCTTTCAGAGTAGAGGAGCATACCCACATCACCATATGCCTCATCAGGGCCCCACTCCTTCAATACCAGTGACCTTCTCTGATTTTTCGGATGGGAGCGCTAACATCCCTTTTTGTTCTCTATAGATAATAGGATAATGGAGGATGATGTTTTACCCAGCAACTAACGGGACATCCGGGAAAACATGGCCCCAGACGCGTTCAAGACCATACCCTTCTGCTTTTTCCCTGAGGGCAGAGAATGCTGATGCAGCAATGGTCACCTAAGGTATTCCATAAACTTCTGGCTCTTAGTCTGCTCTCCTCTCAGACTCTGACTAAAAAGTGCTGTTAGCAGAAAAGAGAATAAAATAAAATAAAACTAATTTCTCGGGCGCCTGGGTGGCTCAGTTGGTTAAGCGACTGCCTTCGGCTCAGGTCATGATCCTGGAGTCCCGGGATCGAGTCCCGCATCGGGCTCCCTGCTCGGCAGGGAGTCTGCTTCGTCCTCTGACCCTATCCCCTCTCATGTGTTCTCTCTCTCTCATTCTCTCTCTCTCAAATAAATAAATAAAATCTT
>NC_058404.1:139277724-139426222 GCF_002201575.2 Neomonachus schauinslandi
TCGTCCCCAGGCGCCTTCTAAAAAAGGTGGTTTTGACAAAAAAAAAAAAAAAAAAAAAAAAAAATATTTTTCTTGTTCCCCCCCCCCCCCCCCGCCACCAGCAAAAGAGACAACTGGTGAGAAGGAGCCACAACTTGGAAAAGATTTATTTTTCCTGGCCATAAATCTCACCCCCTTGTTCCTCTGCCCAGCGAAGCATGATAAAGTCCTTTTCCATAAAGTATTCAGTATTAGAACCACAAAGCTCCCCCAATCAGTAGCCATCTGCTTCTACCATAACTGCTGCTCCCGAAGCAGAGAAAGCAGCAGCAGAGAAAGGGCACCACTGTTAGGCTGCTGGACAAATGAGGAGACTGAATAGCTTTGGTTTTCCTTGTGTATCTGTATCTATAGAGACAGGAGAAGAAAGGCCGCATTATATTGATACAACAATTGTAAAACAAAACACGGAAGAGGCATCTAAAGGGCAGTATCGCATGCATCAGGGGTCCCCAGATAAAAGGGGAGCTAACAGATTTATAGAAACCTTTAATTGGTTTTCAATTGAAAGCTAAAGAGGCTGGGGCAAAGCTGTGAAGAGTGGCAAAGTGCCCTCCTTCAGCCGTCTGGGAGGCGTGATCGATTTCATGGAGGGAGAAAAGAATACGGAACCATCCTGCACCTCTGCTGAGAGCAGAGAGCGACTCCGTGTTACAAAATTTCTCCTTGGCCAGGGAGTTATGATATGATCATAATAACAGAGTCTCTCAATCTCTCTTTTTCTTTCTCTCTCCCCCCTCCCTTCCTTCTCCCCTTCTTCTCACTCTCCCTCAGACTAGTAGGCAAGTGGAGAGGGAAGGAAAGGATGCAAAAGTAAATCTAACTCTCCATCCCCGGAAGAAATAGACCCCAGCCTAAAAACACCCGGCTTTAAATCTGTTCATCTGCCAGGAGGGAGGCCTCTTTGACAGAAATAGGAGTTCCTTTCCTCTCTTTTTTTTTCTAGACTCAAACAGGAAAAGCTAAAAATCACAGGAGACTCTACACTTAGTACAGTGAGAAGTCTTTGCTTGCGCCCACTGGGGTTATTTCAGAGCAGACGCTCCACTCAGCGTGCACCCAAGCGCCTTTTCTCAACCCCTTCCTGCGCAGCTGGCGGCGGCCCCCACCAGGCTCGATTGGCACTGCCCACCCAAACCGCCCCGTCTGTCTGTCGGTCCCTAACGCTAATTTATTAGCCCGACCCTCCATTATCTTTTTCGATTTCCTACTTAATCACAGATAAAAGGCAATGGTGCAAATTACGATTATGAAGGACTAGAAGATGGTTTTGAACAAAATGGGAGAAGGGAAATATGATTAATTGAACATGATAGTGAAATCTCAAATGTGAGGAACAGGCCTGGGGGGGGGGGGATCAAACCCTGACCCCTGCGTGCTGTGGGTGGGCCCCTCTGCTTCTCCTAGTGCCTTCATAAGGAGGCATCCCCCGAGATGAGGTCACTTGGGTCCCAAACCTGCAGAGGTGAGAGAACTGGGTTTCCTCTCAGGCTCCCAACCTTGCTAGGTGCCTGCCACCCAGCTCACTCTCCCTTGCCCCTCTCACCTCCCCCCCCCCCACTCTGCTGCGGCCCCTGCAGAATTTCAGGACCCCTGGCCAGTGATTCCACTCCCCAACAGGTTTGCCTTTTGGCTGAAGTGCACCCCATTATTGCATTAATGCACCACAAGTCTTCTCTCACAGTTTTCCTGTTTTTGAACATTCCTCTAGTGAGTCTAAATCTTCGTGAAATTGCAGGAAAACAAGTCTAGTAGGTCAGAGATTGTATTTGTTCGTGTAAGGGATTAATAAAGCCCCTTTCTGATGCTGCTTTCCAGAATTACATTCGGGATTAAAAAGCAGACACGGCATGGGCACACATTTTGCATTCACTGGTGGTTGTGATTAATGTTTCTGAGGGGATTTGTGCTGGGAGCTTACAGAACGTGCTCTCGGGGGTCTAATGCCCAAGGGCTGCGGCGCAGGGGTGAGCAGAGGGTCTGTGGGCACGCGCCAGAACACGGGGGATTAGAGGGGACCTCAGATGGGCGCCGATGCCAGGCGCGGTAGCCTTTTAGTGCCTCCCTCGCACCCCTTCCCACCCCCGCACCCAGCAGAACTGCTTTGGAGGAGAAAGCAGTGAGAACTGTCTCGGGAGACAGACTTGGTTTTTAGGATATGTGTAAGGGGAAGATGCCCCTGAGTGGTCCAACTTTTGGGTGGAAGAAAGGGGCTCAGTACCAAGGCTCTGAACTTAATACCTGCATCCTCCAAGAGGAATCAATTCCGAACTACCTGTTCAGGGGAAGCGCTGCTCCCGAACGCGTCACTCACCGGCAAATAAAGAGTCGCCGGCCCCTGGCCCGTAAGAGAATGAGCACAACCCCGCGAGCCGCCAGTCTCAGGGCTGCTTACTCGGGCACTCAGAGAAGCATCTGTGGAGAGGAGCCGGAGTCTAGGCCTGAGATCCATTCCCCTTCCATCATCCCCCAGTGGGCGGACAAACCCTGAGCCAGTGAAGGGACGAGGGAAGGAGAGGCAAGTTCCAGAATGGAAGGAGGGAGGCGGAGGGTAAGAAGGGAACCTGGCAAGCAAGAAAAAAAGGGAAGCAAATAGGAAATGAGAGAGAGGGGTAGGAAGAGAGGAGAAATGGGGAAGGAAGTGGGCACAGCTGGTGGGCATTACCGCTCTCTGGCAGAAGGGGGCACCCTTCCGGCCGAAGCAGCCTCCCACTGGGCTGCGGGCGGGATCCCCTGCAAAGCCCGCCCTACAGCCCCAGCTTGGGGGAGCTGGCGCCCCCTCCTGGCGGCTGCGAAGCCGCTCCTCGCGCTCCCGCGGGTGCTCCGGCCCAGCTGCTGCTCGGCCTGCAGCGCGGGGTACTGGGAGGTGGTGCGGGAAGGAAGGTCAGGGGACAGTGAGGGGGGTGTGAGGGCGCTATGACACTGGTCAGGCTCTCCCTTCTTTCCCTGCACCCTCCGACTCGGCTTCCTCACCTGGGGCCTGCAGGGCTCCTTCCCCGTGAGCACAGCTCCTGCGTGCCCCTCGGCTGTCAGGCTCTGCCCCTATCAGAGCCGGTGGACGAGCCTGCCCTCTTCGCAGAGCGGTCCGTCCCGGTCTCTGCCGCAGCAGCTGGGAGGGAGGGAGGGAGCGACCGCCGGCTGCTGCTGGGCGGTGTCTGGGGGCCTCGAGCCCAGCGCGAGGAGCCGCCATCTGGAGCCTCGGCAGCGGGCGGGGTGCGGATGCAAGGGAAGGGGCCTGGCGGCTCAGCCCAAAGGGGGCAAAGGACAGGGGTCTGAGTGCGGGAGCGGCCCGAGTGCTTGAGTGTGTGTGCGAGTGGGTGAGGGGGTTTGGCCCTTGGGGAGAAGCAGAAGCCTGCCCCTGTCAAGCCCCCTGAATTTCGGGGCTGTTCTGATTGGCAGGTCTAGTGAAAGTGCAGGGGACCTACTAGGCAATTCCTTCATTTATGCCAGGCTGGGTGTGGAGAGCTGGGCAGCGTTGGGGTGGGGGTCGGTGGGGTGGGTGGGGGTGGGAAGCCCAAACGCTCCGAGTGCTCGCACCCGCTAACTGTCAGAAGTGGTTTTCTCATTTCCCTTTCCTCCCACTTTGTCCATCCCACTTCAGGAAACATTCCTCTCCAACGGCGTGGATTTTTGGACACCTACACACTAAGACAACTACTCAGCCAGAACGTGGGACAGGCACTGACAGGATATCACCCTTGGGGATAAACACACTAGTTTCCAGTGGACGGTGGAAGAGGAAGGGGATGGGGTGAAGAAAGCTCTTGCACATTTAGCATAGGGAAGGAGAGATTGGGGGGGGAGGGGTAGGAAGTGTGGTTTCTCCCCCCTCTTTTCATTTCAGATCCTGCCAGTGTTTTTATATCTTTAACTTAAAAAAATAACATTCCCTTTTCCTGAGTTTGAATAGGAGAGGGGAGCAAACTCAAGGAAGGAAAAAGGTGTGAGAATATGGGAGAGAGCCAAGGATCTGTTCAGGGAGCTCAAACTCTCCAGAGATGCCCTCAGCTGTAGGTTTTAGCCTACTGTAAGGGGAGCTGATTGGGTGTATGGGTGGTGGCGGGAGATCTGAAGTAAAAACTAATGGCAGACCCACTCGCACCCCAAGGCATTAAAATATACTCCCCTCCCCCAGCTGTCTTGTGTCCGGCAGAATAGCATTATGTAAAAGATCTGGCATGTCACCCAGTGGCACATCTGGTAGGTGTAGATGGCATTCATTAGCACAGGGCTTCTACTCTGCAGCATGCCAAAGCCCTGACAGAGATACCCGCTGCCAATCATTCATTCGCTGCCAATCTCTGAGTGCGTCCGGGCGGGATGGCTCCCTTCCACCCTGGCACCAGGGCTGGAGGAAACAATGTGTTGTGATATGAAGAGATGAAAGCAGAGCTGAGGATGCAAGGCGCCCAACAGATGTATCCCGTGAGGAGATAACGGTGCAGAGTCATTTAGCAAGAAAGCATATGCAGGATCTCAGGAGGGAGGCTTGGGCAGGGGTCTGCCTGCCTAGGACTGAGCTGAGGGAGGGCCAGGGGAACCCCTTTGGAAACCTCAAAGTTTGTTCTCTAAATACAAAGACCAACCCTCACAGTGGGTTTTGCCTAGTAGGTCCCCTGCTCTTTCACTAGACCTGCCAATCAGAACAGCCCCGAAATTCAGGGGGCTTGACAGGGGCAGGCTTCTGTTTCTCCCTTCTTCTCTAAATACAATCTCCTCCACATCCCATGTGTACCTCTGTTTATCTAACTAGCTCTGAAAAGATGAACTGTGGTCCTCCTGAAGTCTTTTGATTACCAATATAAAGAGAACTTTAAAAAACCTGCTGATTTTAATGTTGCACGTTTCTCTTTGCCTTGTAATTTGAGAAGGGAGGGAAGCTGTCAGGCTGTCTCCTGAATTTTAAAAGATAAAGTGTGTTGGGACCAAAGTGTTTCATACATTAGCAACATGAATGGAGAAAAAAAGCTAAAGGTCTTAATTTCTAGCCTTTCAAAAGGGATAAAGATGAACAAAAGAAAGCAAAGGGGATTATTAAAATGGCAAAAGATGGATAAACATAAAATCTAGGATAAAGCTTTCCTCTGAGGTTGTCCTTTTTCTTAGGCTGGGTGGCGATTACCTAGCTGTTCAGTGTATTGTTTTTCTTTATGCCATGCATATATTTTATAAATATTCTATTTATCCATCCAATATTTAATAAAGCAACAACAAAACTCAGAGGCTTGAGAGTTTGCAGAATGAAGTTTTTAAGTTAAGTCTAACAGCTCTTTATTGAATATGTACTTGTATATAATGTATAAAATGATAATACTCTTTTTAGTATAAGAATATACTATGAAATATTTGGGGCATTCTTATACTCGTTCATGGTCACAAGATGACTGCTATAATTCCAGACATCACACCATTATTCTAAGCACGAAACAGGGGACAGGGGCAAAGAAAAATAGTTCTTTCCTTTTATCAGTAAAGGGAAAACTTTCATTTTTCATTAGCCAGACATGGGTCACCTGACCACAGATACCTACAAAAGAGTCTGGGGGAACTAGCCTTTAAAGTGGAAAAAGATAGGGATAAGGGAACTAGGAATGGTTATTGAGTTGTAGCCCTGGGTGTCTGCCAAAAAATTGAAGACAAAGAAGACTTAAGTTTAGCACCAGGCAAAAGCAGATTCTCAAATTTTATCATTGTTTTAAATAAGAGTCTTTTGTTCTCACTATAGTCATTAGAACTTATCAGTTAGGGATACTGTACTTGAGTTTAGCAATTTCTTTGTGAATTTCATCAAATTCTATTTCAGAATAAGGGCTCAAGCTTAACATAGTCATAAAATAGGTGACATAAAATCTGACTTATATTTAAATAAAGTCTTGGGAAAAAATATAAATAGAATTTGTTTACAACTTTTTATTTATTTATTTATTTAAAGATTTATTTAGGCACCTGGGTGACTCAGTCGGTTAAGCATCTGCCTTCAGCTCAGGTCATAATCCCGGAGTCCCTGGATCAAGTCCTGCATGGGGCTGCCGGCTTAGTGGGGAGTCTGCTTCTCCCGCTGACCCTCCTCTCTCTCATTTTCTCTCTCTCTCAAATAAATAAATAAAATCTTTTAAAAAATTTAAAAAATATTTATTTACTGGGACGCCTGGATTGCCTGGGTGGCTCAGTCAGTTAAGCACCTGCCTTTGGCTCAGGTCATGATCCCAAGACTTTGGGATCCCAAGCCCTTATCAGGCTCCTTGCTCAGTGGGGAGCCTGCCTCTCCCTCTGCCTGCCGCTCCCCCTGCTTGTGCGTGCTCTCTCTCAGACAAATAAATAAATAGAATATTTTTAAAAATAAGATTTATTTATTTATTTGAGAGAGAGAAAGAGAGTGGCGTGGCGGTGGGGGGGCAGGCAGGGGCTGAGGAAGAGGGAGGGAGAAACTCAAGCCGTCTCTGCACTGAGCACGGAGCCCAATGAGGTGCTCCATCTCATGACACTGAGGTCAGACCCTAGCAGAAACCAAGAGTCGGAGGCTTTAACCGACTGCACCACCCAGGTGCCCCTGTTTACCAATTTAAATAAATAAGGAAAATGGCTTTTGTTAGGACTAGAGTTTTAATCCCAGCTGGTTTACTAGATGTGTGACTTTGGGCATTTTACTTGTCTGAATCATGTGTCCTTACCTGTAAATGTGTAATAATATTAGTAGTCTTGCAGGGTTATGGTGAGGCTTAGAAATAATGCCCCACATAGATTTTAAAATGTAGTAATCATTAGGGACCCAGAAGGAAACAGAATTCAGTCCAAATGAAGAGACTATTTACAAAGATGTAGGCGTGGTAATGGGAATAAATGAGATGATGAAGCACACAGAAACAGTTAGCAAGAAGCTCTTAGGAGAGCAATTAGTGTTTCTGGAGCTAAGTAAGAACTGGAACCTTGAAGGAGGGGCCCAGTGAGAATCATAGAGATACAGCTAATGCCAGAGAGGCAGTGGTATAGCAAGGAGGAGGCAAGGAAGAATGCCAATCTCTTTCTTCTCAAACTTTCCAGTTTCATGTTGATATCTAACATCGGCCAAACCCAACTGGAAACTAGGCGGTAAGGTGTTGGAACATGATGATGAATCTGCATGGGTTAGCTTCTGAGGACATAGAGCTAGGCATAGAAGGATGGAGGATGGATCTCAAGGAGACAAATGGAGAATAACTAGCATACCACTATTACTATTCATAAATAAGATTCTCCAAGAACCCTCTCTGCAAACATCTTTTCAATTCACAATTCCAACTGAAAGTAAAATCTTAGCAGGCGTTAGGGGTGCCTGGGTAGCTTAGTCGGTTAAGCGCCTGCCTTTGGCTCAGGTCATGATCCCAGAAGCCCTGTGTTGGGCTCCCTGCTCACAGATGGAGTCTCTTTCTCCCTCTGCCTCCTCCCGCCTGCTTATGCTCTGTCTCTCTCTCAAATAAATAAAATCTTAAAAAAAAAAAACCCAAAAAACAAAAAACTTAGCAGTCTTTGTAAACCTAAGCCTCCAAGTTTTGAAGAATCATCTCTCAGAGCTCTTTGGCTGGAAGGTCCTGACTAACACTCATGAGAGATTTCCAGAGGTCTTGGCAGGCTTTGTAAGCCAAGACCTGGAAGAATTTGAGAGTACGCCCTATTAACTTCCTTTGGGCATCCCCAGGTCTTTCATCATTTTGTGGCTTCCTGTGTCAGGATCAGTCTTGCTAGGCCTGGTTAGTCACTTGCTGACTGTTATTTTCAAGGAAGCCAGCCAGGCTTCAGCAAAAGGTGACTACCTCATAACCAATCAACCCTACAGCAACAGGAAGTCCTACTGATGTCTACTCTTGAGTTCAGAGTCTGTGTGGACTTCAAATTGAAGTAACTTTTCCTCTTTCTAACTTTGCTGTCCCAATCCTTTCCTCCCAAACCTGAACTACCCCATAGATAAAATGATGAATGAGGACAGTGGTGAAGAAACATGCTTCTTCCCTCATTTTAGATAAATATAACTAGTATCAGAGTCTTGCGTGTTCACTCTAGATAGTAACATAAAAGCTTCATTTCTGAATTTCTAGAAACGAAGAGTTTGAGAAGTTGAGAGTACGGATATAAAATTAGCAGTCACTGTTTTAATGGAGAGAAGCAAATTAACTCTAGGAAAATTAGTGAGAAGCAAGGATGAATACTTTCAGAAGTCCTGTATACAACTAAACAGTATAGCTAGCTGAAACAGATCAACTTCTGGCATGATAGCATGGGCGGTTCTGCTGAACCATCCCCCATGAAACTAGTGAGAATTATATATATACAAAAATGGTCATTTAGGGGCACCTGGGTGGCTCAGTGGGTTAAGTGTCTGCCTTCGGCTCAGGTCGTGATCTCAGGGTCCTGGGATCGAGCCCCGCATCGGGCTCCCTGCTCAGCGGGGAGTCTACTTCTCCCTCTCCCTGCCGCTCCCCTTGCTTGTCCTCTCTCTGACAAATAAATAAATAGAATCTTTTTTTTTTTAAAGGTCATTTAAAGCCTCTGGAAATGGTCCTAAAGGCAAACAGCAGTTAAGAAAGGTCTATGCAAGAAAATCTATGAAATTTTGATAAGATGGATGAAACTGCGGTATTTGAACCAAGACCACTTCCTTCGTGCCTGTTCCCAACTCACTGGGCCATAGACTCAACTCAGACTGCTGCAACCAAGAACACAGGGCTTTGCTAAATCCTCCAGGTCCCAAGTGGAGGATTTTCTTTGCAATAGGAGCAAGACTGCTGCTTTTCTAATCCCGCCCCTAGCTGCCTGTTGCTGAGGCTAGGTCTCAGGTGAGTGTGGTAAGGAGGTCAGAGCTTCCCTCTTACCGCTAACACTTACTTGTGGAAGAGAGGTTCTGCTTTGGGTGTGGTACACTGGGAATCCAGGGGCCCCAAGGGCCCTTCCCTCAGTCTCTGAGGCAGAGATTCCATAGCAGGAGAAGAAGCTGAGAGGACTTCAGGCTGCTGCCCTCCAACGCCCACCAAGCACTTGCTTCCTGGAGTAGGAGTGTCACTCAGAAGCTCGTCATTGTTCCTACCCCAAGAGCCCTGGCTCAGAAATTTTGCCTGTGGGTGGAGTGGGGAGAACCAGGTCATGAAGCAGATAGCTACTAATCTCTTCCTGAAAGAATCGATACCATTTGCAACAGAGTGGTTGAAGTTTAAACCTAAGGGTTACTTTCAAGAACAGTATAGGTTTTGGGGCGCCTGGCTGGCTCAGTTGGTAGAGCATGGGACTCTTGATTTTAGGGCTGTGAGTTCCAGCCACATGTTAGGTATAGAGATTACTTAAATAAACCAACAGTATAAGTTGTGATGAAAGGCAACTGGGAGGGGATTTAGTATAGCCTGGACTGTAGGCCAGCTAGTTTGTATAAATGAACTGCAGAATAAGAGTTGGGAGGAGTTCTCCTGGGGTTAGTACAAATATCAAACACTGATCTCAGAAACAGTTCTTTCCAAGGAGCCACAATATGATTGGATTAGTTTGTGGAGGAATTCTCCTGAGAACTGTTTGGTTTTTCTTTTTTTCCAGCTTTACTGAGTTATAATTGACGAATGAAATTGTATATATTTATAGCATATTGGATGATGATTTGATATACATATACATTGTGAAATGATTACCATAATCAAGGTAATTAATATATCTATTACCTCTTATACTGGTGAAAATACTTAAGATCTACTCTCTTTGCAAATTTCAAGTATACCATACAGTATTATTAACTGTAGACACCATGCTGTACATTAGATCCTCAAAACGTATTCATCTTATAACTGTAAGTTTGTATCCTTTGACCAACATCTCCCTATTCCCACCTCCCCACTTCACCCCAGCCCCTGGCAACCACCGTTCTGTTGTGTCTCTATGAGTTTGACCTTTTTTATTTCTTTAATTTTTATTTATTTTATTTTTTAAAAAAGATTTTATTTATTAGAGAGAGAATGAGCATGAATGTGGGTGGGGACGGGCAGAGGGTGAGGGACAAGCAAACTCCCCACAAAGCAGGAAGCCCAATGTGGGGGCCAATCCCAGGACCCTGAGATCATGATCTGAGCCAGAGTTCAGACACGTAACCAACTGAGCTACCAGGAACCCCTTTTTAAAAATTTTTTAAAAGATTTCATTTTTAAGTAATTTCTACACCCAGTATGGGGCTTCAGCTCAAAACCCAGAGATCAAGAGTTGCACATTCCACTGACTGAGTCAGCCAGGTGCCCTGGTGTATTTTTAAATGGTCTAAGTAGAATTATGTAGTACTTGTCTTTCTCTTCTGGTTTATTTCACTTAGCATAATATCCTCTAGATTCATCATTACAAAAATGGCAGGATTTCCTTCTTTTTATGGCTGCATAATATTCCAGGTGTGTGTGTGTGTGTGTGTCTCTGTGTGTGTCTGTGTGTGTGTGTGTACCACATTTTCTTTTGTTTTTTTTTTTAAAGATTTTATTTATTTATTTGACAGAGAGACAGCGAGAGAGGGAACACAAGCAGGGGGAGTGGGAGAGGGAGAAGCAGGCTTCCAGGGAGCAGGGAGCCTGATGTGGGGCTCGATCCCAGGACCCTGGGATCATGATCTGAGCCAAAGGCAGACGCTTAACAACTGACCCACCCAGGCACCCCTGTACCATATTTTCTTGATCAGTTCATCCACTGACAGAGACTCTAGTTGTTTCCATATCTTGGCTATTGTGAGTAACACTGCAGTGAACATGGGAGTGCACATTATCTTTCAAGATACTGATTTTGTTTCCTTTGGATATATACCTAGAAGTGGGATTGCTGGATGTTATTGTAGTTCTATTTTTAATTTTTTCGGATCCTCCATACTGTTTCCCATAATGACTATACCAATTTACATTCCCACCAACAACATACAAGGATTGCCTTTTCTTCATATCCTTGCCAATACTTGTTATCTCTTCTCTTTGGATAATGGCTATCCTAACAGGTGTGAGGTGCTATCTCATTGTGGTTTTGAGTTGCCTTTCTCTGATGATTAGTGATGTTGAGCATCTTTTCATGTGTTTGTCTTTCAGCATCTTTTTGTGTACCTGTCTACTCAGGTCTTTTCTTCATTTTTAAATCAGATTATTCTTTTGCTATTCAATTGTAGGAATTCCTTATCTTTTTGGATATTGATCACATATCAGATAGATGGTTTGCAAATACTTTCTCCCATTCCATAAGATGCCTTTTTATTTTTTTTTGTTTATTTTCTTTGCTGTGCAGAAGATTTTTAGCTTGATATAGTCCCCCTAATTTATTTTTGCTTTTCTTGCCTCCACTTTTGGTGTCATATCCAAAAAATCATTGCCAAGACTGATGTCAGGAAGCTTTTCCCTTATGTTTTTTTCTAGGCGTTTTACGGTTTTGGGTCTTACATTTAAATCTTTAATACATTTTGAGTTAATTTGTGTGAGTGGTGTAAGTTAGTGGTCCATTTCATTCTTCTATATATCTTTTATATATATTCTTTTTTTTTTAAGATTTTATTTATTTATTTGAGAGAGTGAGAGAATGAGAGAGAGAGAGCATGAGGAGGGGAGGGTCAGAGGGAGAAGCGGACTCCCCGCCGAGCAGGGAGCCCGATGTGGGACTCGATCCCAGGACTCCAGGATCATGACCTGAGCCGAAGGCAGTCGCTTAACCAACTGAGCCACCCAGGTGCCCTATATTCTTTTTATATATAGTCTTTTATATAGTTTTGCCAACATTATTTATTGAAGAGACTGTCCTTCATTGTGTGTTCTTGGCACCTTTGTCAAAGATTAATTGGTTTATATCTGGGCTCTTTATTCGGTTCTCTTGGTTTATATGTCTGTTTTTATGCCATTGCCAGACTGTTTTGATTATTATATCTTTGCAATATAGTTTGAAATGAGGAAGTGTGATGCCTCCAGCTTTGTTGTTCTTTCTCAAGATTGCTTTAGCTATTCAGGGTCTTTTGTGGTTCCATACAAATTTTAGGATTGTTTTTTCAATTTTTATGGAAAATATGAGGACATTATTGAAAACATTAGGACACTATACCGGGAATTATTAGAGTTCAACAGCTATGGTCAGGAAAGGGTGGAAGAGAATTTTACTAGTACCATTGTCATCCCAGAGTGACTATAGGTTGTGCCTCCCTGATCACAGAGCATCAGAGGCTTAATGTTGTGTATATGTATGTGGGGGGGATAACAATAACAAACCTGGGGCAGGGGACTAATTCCCAGAGTTGCCACCATGTAGTATGTAAACTGTTTAGTTTCCAAAAAACCCCCAAAACTATAGGGCATGGAAAGGAAGAGGAAAGTATGACCAACATACTGGATAAAAGGCAGGCACCTGAAAATATCTGTGAAAATGACCAGATGTCAGATTTAACAGAAAAATATTTAAAATAGCCACTATGTTCACAGAGCTGAAGGAAACTATGACTAATGTAAAGGAAGATATAATGACAGTGTTACATGAAATAGATAATATAAAGAGAAAGAAAGAGAGAGAGATTTATTAGAGATAGAAAAAAAATGGAAATTTTGGAGTTCAAAAATGAAATAACTAGGGTAAAAAATTCTTTGGAAAGGCCTAACTATAGATTTGAACTGGCAGAAGAAATGATTATTAGACTTAAATATAAATTTATAGTCTATACAAGCTGAAGAACAGTGAGAAAAAAGAAAGAAGAAAAATGAACAGAGCCTCAGAGAAGTGTTGGACACCATGAAGTGTACCAACGTGTGTGTAGTAGTAGTACCAGAAGGAAGAAAAAAGGGGGAGAAAAAAATAGAAATAATAGCTGATAAATCCCTAAATTTATTGAAAATCAATAACCTACACATCCAGGAAGCTCGATGAATAAATGAGAAGAGTAGAATAAATGAAAAGAGACCAATAAATAGGTACATCATAGTAAATATGTTAAAAGTCAAAGGAAAGAAGAAATCTTGAAGGCAGAAAGAGAAAAATGACATGTCACTCACTTACCAGAGAACTCCAGTAAGAATAGTAAGATTTCTCAGCACAAACAGTGGAGACCAGAAGGCTATGGGATACCATATTCCATGTGTTCAAAGAAAAATAAAAACCTGGGGGTGCCTGGGTGGCTCAGTCGTTAAGCATCTGCCTTTGGCTCAGGTCATGATTCCAGGGTCTTGGGATCGAGTCCCACATCGGGCTCCCTGTTCGGCGGGAAGCCTACTTCTCCCTCTCCCACTCCCCCTGCTTGTGTTCCCTCTCTCGCTGTCTCTCTCTCTGTCAAATAAATAAATAAAATCTTAAAAAAAAAAACAAAAAAAACCCTGCTTGGTTAAGCCAGTTCCCTGGGAGCCACTTCCATATAGCCCCCTGAGTGGTGTGCCATGTCTTCTTCTAGGTTTTGTGAGTATAAGAAATCTTTTCCAAGTTTATACACTTCTCCATGGTGTTATTTTGTGTCTGCACCTGATTGATCATCAGAAATACACATTTTGGGGCACCTAGGTGGCTCAGTCAGTTTAGTGTCCAACTCTTGATTTCGGCTCAGGTCGTGATTTTGGGGTTGTGGGATTGAGCGCCATGTTGAGCTCTGTATTGTGCATGGAACCTGCTTGAGATTCTCTCTCTCTACACTCTGCCTCTCTCTCTCTCATTCCTTCTATTAAAAAAACAAAAACAAAACAAAAAACCCTCCAAAAACCAAAAACATTTTAAGTAACATAATTATTCCTTACAATATAACACCATATACAAAATTTAACTCAAAATGGATCAAAGACCTAAATGTAAGAGCAAAAACTGGAAAACTTGCAGAAGAAAATATAGGGGTAAAATCTTTATGACCTTCAATTTGGCAAAGGGTTCTATGACATGACACCAAAATCACAAGCAACTAAAGAAAAAAAATTAATTGGGAATTTGCAAACCTGGTAAGGAAGGGTGTTGTATCTAGAATATAGAAAGAACTCTTACTACCTAGTAGTAAGAAGTTAAATAACCCAATGAAAGATTGGCCAAATGATTCATAGAATGGAATAATATTTAGCCATAAAAAGTAATGATGTACTGATACAAGCTGCAACATGGATGAATCTTGAAAACTTATGCCAAGGGACAAGCCAGACATAAAAGAACAAATAGTCTATGACTCTATTTATATGAGGTAATTAGAGCAGTCAAATTCATGAAGAAAGTAGAATAGTGGGGGGTGGGGGAGGTAGGGAAGTTACAGTTTAATGGGTACAGAGTTTCATTTAAGGATGGTGAAAAAGTTCTGTTGATAAAGATTGCACAACAATGTGAAAACTTAATTCCACAGAACGGTACACTTAAAAAGTGTTGAAATGGTAAATTTTATGTTATGTATATTTTACCACAACTCAACACACTGGAAGTGAGGAGACATTTTCTGATGGGGTTTTCATTGTGGAAAAGTAGACTGTGAAAAGATAACTGATTATGTTATAATCATTAGAGCAGTTGTTAAAAAAGCTATGCAAAGAGATGTAGTGAAAAACATAATGGATGAAATGAATGCCCCAAAATCTTAACATAACCCAAAATAAGTCAGGAAAGGGAAAAAAGAGGACCACAAACCAGATAAATGAACAAAAAAGGAATACTGAAATAGTAGACCTAATGCAAACATATCACTCATTACATTAAATGCAAATGGTCTAAACATATCAGTAGAAAATACAGAGATGGTCAGAATGGATTAAGAAAAAACAAACCATGAACCAAATTTATGCTGTCTACAAAACAATCATTGCAAATATAATGATATATATATAGATTAAAAGGAAAAAGATAAAAAATAATGCCTGAAAACATTAATCAATAGAAAGCTTAATGGCTACATGACTAGATCACATAGATTTCGTAGCTAAAAAAGAACCAGGGATAAAAAATGATCATTTATCATAACGATAAAAAGGACACATTACCAATAATTCATAATAACCTTAAATCTGTATGCACCTAATAACGGTGCTTTACATTACATAAAACAAAACTGACAGAATTGAAAGGACAAATATACAATTACTACACAATTATATTAGAGACCTAAAAACTCCTCTCATACTAATAGTAGAATGAGTAGAAAGAAAATCAACAAAATTGTAGAATAACAGAACATCACCGTCAAACAGCTGGATTTAATTTTAACTTATGGAACACTTGACCAAACAACAGTAGAAATATTTCTTTCCACATGCACATGCACACTCACCAAAATACATCATATCCTGGAACATAAAACAAAGTTAATAAATTTAGAATAATCAGAATAATCTTAGGTATGTTTTCTGACCATACCAAGCAAAAACCAGATATCAGAAAGATAGTAAGCAAGAAACAGAGATTAGAAAGTTAATAGGAAAATTTCCAGACACTTAGAATTTAAATACATGTCTAAACAGTCTATGCATCAAATAGGGAATTTTAAGAGAAATTAGAAAATGTTTGAAATGAAGGAAAATAAAAATACATAACAGAATTTGTGGAATGTAGCTAAGGTAGTACTTAGATAGAAATTTATAACATTAGATGCTTATATGAAAAAAGAAGAAAGATCTCAAATCAATAATCTAAACTTCCATCTTAAACTAGAAGAGGGAAAATAAACCCAAAAGAAGCAGAAGAAAATAATGAAGATAAGAATAGAAATAAAAGAAATACAAAAAAACCAGAATTTAACCAATGAAAACACAAGCTGGTTCTTTGAAAAGATTGATAAAATTGAGAAGCCTATAGCAAGACTGACAAAGAAAAGAGAAGACACAAATTGCTAATATCAGGAATGAAAGAGGATTATATAACTACAGGCTCTAGACAATGAAAGGATACTAAGCTAATACTATAAAAAACATGACAAATCCATGAGATTAAATGAAATGCCAATTCAATGACAACCATAAACTACCAAAGCTCACCCAAGATGGAATGGATACCCAGAATGGTCCTGTAACTCATAAAGAAGCTGAATTCATAGTAACAAACAATAAGAACAAAAAAGTCTTTCTGAAAAATCTCCATGCTTATATGGCTTAACTGGTGAATATACCAAATGTTTAAAGAAGACATAACATTAATTCTACACAATTTCTTCCAGAAAATAGAAGAGAGGGAAATATATCACAGTTCATGAGACCAAGATATGAAACCAAGACAAAGACAACACAGAAAAAAATTTCACAGATCAATATCCCTTATGAACATAGACCTTAAGTCCCCAGTAAAATATTAATAAATTGAATCCAGCAATATAAAAAATGAAAGTGACACTAAAGAAAAATGGAGTATATCCAAGGAATGCAAGGCTGGTTTAGTATTTGAAAACTAATCAATTTAATCTACCATATTAACAATCTCACAAAGGAAAACCCACATGATTGTATCAATCGATCCTGAAATACTATCTGACAAAATTCAACATACATTCTTGTTAAAAACTCTCTGCAAAGAACTTTTCATAAAGAACAACTACAAATAATCTATAGTGACATCGCACTTGCTGGTTGATAAAATGAATGTTTCCTATGATTTTTTTTCCCATGCAAATAAAACAAAAAAGATGGTTTTATTAAAGCACAGGGACAGGACCTGTGAGCAGAAAGAGCTGCACTGGGATTGTGAAGGGTGATTGCTTATATATTTTTAAGTTGGGAAGGATGAAATAAAGGAAGTTTCCAAAAGGATTTTCATATGTTAGCGGAGACTTATAGGATCTTGGAGGCCTGATTATTGTCAAGTTAAGGTTGTTTTTCACCTTTAGCAAAGCATTAACCTTAAGACAGTTGGGATTTCCTGGAGGAAGGTCATCATCTGCCTGTCTCAAGTTTTTGTCAATGGGCTGCAAGTTGTAAGGAAATTTAATTTTATCTACATTTCCTTTTTCCTTTGTTCTCCATATAATTCCCCCCTGAACAATTTTGACCCTTAAATCTTTAAGCTTGTTGAGGGTGGAGGGTCTTATCTTCTGTAACTTCTTCCTGCTGAATAGGGGCATAGAGATGTCCCTACCTATGGGTCAACATTGGTCAGTTGCAGAACTTGTATATATATATTCCTATATAGGAGTTTCATATATAGATATGTATATATAGGAGTTACCAAAGGGCAGTAAAGGAGTCCTGGCTCCAAGGGGGTGCCAGACACTGGAAAAGACAACCAAGGAAGGTTAATATTATTACAAGAAAAAGAAGCCCAATAAAAAAAGCCTTTGATAGTTGACCAAAATTTTCTTCCAGTCCAGTTAAACCAATCACTAAAGGAGAGAGAGAGAGAAAGATCATGTCAAGCACCAGTTTGAGTATTTATATCTTTTAGCAATCCTGTTATATTTTTGTGATAATCTGGAATATATACAAAACCTTCTTTTTTTAAATCATAGCACATGTTCCACCTTGTGCAGCAATTAAAACATCTAATGCCATTTTATTTTGTAAAACTGCTTTACCTATTTGTGTTACTTCAGGGTTTAATAGGGAAATGCTATTTTGAGTGTCATTTAGGGCTTTGATTGCATATTATTAAGAGCTTCCATGTGCCAAGTGACATCCTCCAGTCCTTCATTGTCATTTGAAGAGAAGTTTGAGGTCTTCCACAGGTTCGCAGGACTAAGAAGGCATGTTAGCTGGCACCCTGGCTTCCAAATTTGCAGAGTCTCAGAGTCCAGATGAGAGGACAGTCTGCAGGTTGGGCACCAAAATGATGTGATTTGATATGGGATGGCGTCTGGGAGTGAACAGTCAAGAAAGAACTATTGAGATGTTTTTGGTGCAAAAAAGGTAGTTTTATTAAAGCATGGGGGCAGGACCCGTGGGCAGAAAGAGCTGCCCTCAAATGTTTCCTATGATTGGAAAAAGGAAGAAATGTCTGCTTTCATCGTTACTATTGAACATCCTTCTGGAAGTCCTAGGCATTTCATAAGGCAAGAAAAAGAAATTAAAGATGTATGGGGTGGAAAGGAAGAAATAAACTGTCCCTGTTTGTAGATGACATTATTTTCAACATAAGTAATTTCCAGGAATTTGTTTTTAAAATTTTAGGAAAGGGGCGTCTGGGTGGCTCAGTTGATTAAGCGTCTGCCTTCAGCTCAGTCATGATCTCAGGGTCCTGAGATTGAGCCCCGCCTCTGGCTCCCTGCTCAGTGGAGAGCCTGCTTCTGCCTCTCCTTCTGCCTCTCTACCCACTTGTGTGCTCTCTCTCTCTCTCTCTCAAATAAATAAAATCTTTAAAAAAATGAATAAAATCTTAGGACAAATATATGAGTTAAGCAAGGTCACTAGATGCAACTTCGAAAGGCCAGTACACAAAACAATTGTTTTGCATACTAGCAATGAACAATTAGATACCAAAATTTTTTAAAAATTAAAGAAGTTTCTGACAAAAAAGGAAAATACCTATGAATAAATCTAACTGAACTGTGCAGTATCTATATGTTGAAAACAAAAATGCTGACAAAAGAAATCAAAGACAATTTAAATAATAGATATGCCTTATTTATGAATTGGAATACTCAATATAGGAAAATTGTCAATTTTTCCTAAATTAATGTATAGATCTAAGACAATTATCAAAGTTACAGAGGGATATTTTGTAAAATATTTATGGAAAGACAAAGGAAATAAAGTAGCTAAAACAATTTTGAAAAAGAAGAATAAATTTAGAGAATTTATAGTACCTGAATTTTAGATTTACTATGAAACTACAGTAATCAAGACAGTGTGGTATTGGCAAAAGAATAGGCGAGTAGATCAATGGAACAGGATAGAGAATACAGAAATAGAGCCATACAAATACAACCATTTGATTTTTGGCAATAGTGCAAAAATTATCACATAGAGAAAGAATAGTTTTTTCAACAAATAGTGTTGGAAAAATTGGATATCCATATCCAAAAAGGACCTCCAAAAGAAGACAACTAAATTTCACATTTTATATACCAATATTAATGCAAAATACATCAGCTCTAAATGTAAAACCAAAAACTCTAAAACTTTTAGAAGAAAACATAGGAGCATATCATCATGACTTGGCATTAAGCAAAGAGTTCTTAATCATAATGTCAAAAGCATGATTGATAAAAGAAAAAAATAACTTGGACTTAATTAACAAACAGTCTTTATTTTAGGCAACACTGTGGTGGGTTTGAGCATGAGACTGTCCAGAGGCCACAGTGTCGGGGCCACCACTCATAAGGGAGGAGGGCAAGGGAACTTCTAAGGGTCAGAAGGTGCGAGAGCTGATGTCACTCAGCAGCCCATCAGGATTCTCTAGGTCAGAGAGTTCTGAAAAGCAGCAACAGTTTAGGGTCTTTATCTTATCTATGGCTAATACGTGAGCAATTTTATGGGGTAGCAAAACAGGCAGGCTTTACATGGCTAAAAAATCTGCTTATTAGGGTAAGTTTAAAACAACTGGTTGTATGGGCACCTGGGTGGCTCAGTGGGTTAAGCATCTGCCTTCAGCTCAGGTCATGATCCCACAGTCCTGGGATCGAGCCCCATGTCGGGCTCCCTGCTCAGTGGAGAGTCTGCTTCTCCCTCTCTCTCAAATAAATAAAATCTTTAAAAAAAAAAAAAAACAATGGTTGTGTAAAAATTTGAGTTTGACACAGGTGGGGTTTTGAGCTAATGAGTCTCAGCCTGCTGTTAAGAAGTAAACAACATAGAAGACAGTATATGGAGGCCATCTCTGGCTCATGTATATAACAATTGGGTAATGGGTTGTGGCTGGAAGAAATTTGAACACATATTAGAAAAAGTCTAGATTGCCTTGAGGAGACTGTTGGTAGAAATATGGATATTAAAGGCAATTCTGGTAAGGACTCAGAAGGAAAAGAGGAACAGATTATTGGAAACTGAAGGAATTTTATATATAACTGGAGGAATTGTTATATAGTGGCATAAAACTTGGCTGCATTGTATTCTGCAGTTGTGGAGAAAACAGAAATTGGAAATGATGAAATTGAGTATGTTGCTGAAGAGATTTCCAAGCAAATTACTGAGGATGCAGCCTGGTATTTTCTTTCTGCTTAGTAAAATGTAAGAGGAAAGAGGTAAATTAAGGAAGAAGCTGTTCAGCAAAAAGGAGCCAGCACTTGATGATTTCGGAAGTTCTTGGCCTATCCAGACTTCAAGAGATGCTAACATTAGGAAATTCACTATTAAGGAAGTGTGTTCTGGAGAGAAGGCCCAAGTGTATGGCTGGATAAACTTTTGCTTGAACAATTAGGATGTAACCCACAGATCCACTCAGTCATCTCAGTAGAAGGCAGGAGTGATGGGGTTATCCAGGAAATATCTCTGGGTTATCCAGGAAATACCTAATGCTGTAGACCCTTGTGACATACATGAGAGACCCACACAGTTTGGAGCATGTTATATCAGCAGGAACACTGCGAACTTGGACTGAAAGGGACAGAAACAGGACATAATGAGAGAAAGCTGTTGGGCTTCCAAAATTACTCAAGCAGGAAATTACAACTGCAAACATATGCTACCCTTCAGGAAAAAGTAATAATGATTCCAAGGGTAGAGCCACAGCAGGTTGGACAGAAGCCTCTGGAGTCTCAGTGGGCAGAGCATTAAGACACAGTGTATTATTCCCAGGTCTTAAAACTTAACAGAATTTTTCATTATGTATTTCAAAGTTACCTGGGACTTGTGACCCATTTATTCTTTTCAGTGACCCCCCGCCTTACTCCCTTTGGGAAGGGGAATGTCTGTCCTGTCTATGTCTAATGTTTATACTTACCTCATCATTATATTTTAAAATTCAAATAAATTGTTTTCTTGTTTTATATGTCCACAGAAAGAAAACTTTTGTCCCAGGGCAGATCATACTCAGAGTCTAATCCATACTTGATGTAGATGATGAGATTTGGGACTTTTGAGCTGATGATAATTAGATGAGGTTTGGCACTCAGAGTTGATGCTGTAAGGAGTTGAGACTTTGGACGAGGATGTTAGGATAGAGCGAATATATTTTACATGTGAGACAGATGTGAATTTTAGGGGGCAGAAAGTGGACTGTAGTAGGTTGAATGGTGCCACTCTCCAAAATATATGTTGGATGAATATTAATTGAATACTGCTGGTGTCTGAGAATTGCTTGTTGGGTGTGGGAAGCCTATATTGATGAATATTAAGGTGTTACCTTATTATTGGTAATATCCATTACGAATCTTCCAATTTGGGGTGGGATTACTTCTAGAATAAAGTGTAATTCCAGTGTATAGTTAAGACATAAGAGCAAGAAGACAGTCTTTCTGAGCTGGCTTTCTCATCTGTAATATGAAAAAGCAGTGATACCCCATTTGCAGAATTGTTGTTTTGTTATATTTTTTTAGGATTGTTTATTTCTTAGGAGAAAGAATAAAATATGCTTTTTAAACCTGTAAAGTACTACTTGTGGTGGTTAATTTTATGTGTTAATTTGACTGGGCCATGGGGTGCCCAGATTAAACACTATTTCTAGGTGTGTCTGTGAGGACGTTTCTGGATGAGATGAGGTGGACTCCGTAAAGTAGATGGCCTTCCCCCATGTGGGTGGGCAACATCCAATCAGTTGAGGTCTTGAACAGAACAAAAAGCAGAGGAAGGAAGGATTTCTTTTCTTCCTTTCTGCCTCGGCAGGGACATCAGTCTTCCCCTGCTCTTGGACTAGAATTTACATCATTGGCTTCTCTGGTTCTTTGGCCTTCAGACTAAGCCTGGAATCACACTACTAGCTCTCCTGGGTCTCCAGCTTGCATATGGCAGATTGTGAGACTTCTCAGCTTTTATAATCACATGAGCCAATATCTTCTAATAAATCTATCTATCTACCTATCTGTCTATCTATCTCTATCCATCTATTTATTTTGGTTTTAGTTCTATATTCATTCTGTTTCTCTGGAGAACTCTAATACACTACACAATTCTGCTTTTAAACTAAATATTATTAGATGATTTTTAAGACAATATTACAACTTTCACGCTTTACATTGTCAAGTTTCTTTCCCCCCCTCATACCTCACTCTAGTAGGCTCACTCATTCAGTCACTGAGTCAAATAGCCTAATACTCTTATCAGGTTTCCACAATTTTGGATGACTTGCCTATTCCAGGCCAAATTCAGACTAAGAATTTTGTGGGGTTTTTTTTTTTTTTGAGACTATTAAAAAGAATAAACTGCCTTTGGAAAACTGTGAATAAGCAGCTTTCTCCTGGGATTAATATCTTCGCCAAGTCATTCCCAATAGTCTGTCACTTATCTATTACATACTAGAGCTATCCAGTTATTTTGATGTTTTTCTTATTGGTAAAATGTTGGTTTTAGGGTTCCTGGACCCAATTCCTCTGTGTGTGTGTGTGTGTGTTTGGGTAGGCTTCCCACACCCAACAAGCAATTCTCAGACACCAGCAGGGTCTGAGAATTCTGGTTCCCCAACCTGGAAACTCTCTGAATTCCCTTCTTGGGTTTTTCTGAAGGCTTTGTTACATGGGCATGATTGATTAACTCATTGGCTGTTGGTGATTGATTCAGCTTCTAGCTGTTCTACCTCCCCAGAAATCAGGGGATGGAACTGAGAGTTCCAACCCTCTAGTCATTATTGGTTTTCCTGTCAACAGTCCCCATCCTTAGATGCTTTCTGGAAGTGACCTTCATTAACATAAATTGTGGTGGAAAGGGGTTTGTATGAATAACAAGACACCTGTTTCAGCTCTGTGGCTCTGAAGCAATTTCAGGAACTGGGACTAAGAGACCAAATATAATAGAAGATGTTCCCATTGCTCTTACAAGCTCAGGAAATACCAGGGGTTTTGGGAACCATGAGCCAGAACTGTGGATGAAGACCAAATATATATGAGAAATATATTTCAGTCATCTGAATGATCAAATATATATATATATTTTATAAATCACAATATCACAGTTGGCCATGAGATTTTGTTTGTTTCTCTGTTTTTTTTTAAAGTATTTATTTATTTGACAGAGAGAGACACAGCGAGAGAGGGAACACAAGCAGGGGGAGTGGGTGAGGGAGAAGCAGGCTTCCTGCTGAGCAGAGAGCCCGATGTGGGGCTCGATCCCAGGACCCTGGGATCATGACCTGAGCCGAAGGCAGACGCTTAACGACTGAGCCACCCAGGCGCCCCTGTTTCTCTGTTTTGAGAGAGCTAAGTATTCAATTATGTTGACTTTAACTGTAGAGTCTTTCTGTGTCTAAGAAAAAAAACAAAAAAACCTAGATGGTAGCTGAAAATCTCAGCCAAAAATCTAAATAAATATTGTAAAATAATTCCTGATATTGAATTTTCTGTTTTAACCTAGATTTTAGATGTCACTGACTATAGCCTTCATGTTAATTCACTTCAATCAAATGGAGACTATGATTTTAGCAAGAAATGTCAGAAAGGATAAGATAAGAAAAATATGTCAACTCTCACTATTCATGTTGCAGCCTTTAGCTCCAAAATAATAGAAGGAAAGGCTATCTAAATTTATTCATGCAAGACAATTACTTCCCATATCTGATTCATTACCATATAGCCATGTTAACTCATAGTAGATTCATTTCCTTTATTTGCTTTCTCTGAAGGCATTTTTTTCACTTTACTGTTTACTGCTTGTCCAATATTTTGTTTTTTCTACTATTCTTTGTTCAAACTGCAAAAATCTGAAATAGAAATATAATATAGAAGTATAGGCATCAGCTAACATTTTCTATGGCATATGGTCCTTCAGATGCCATATGTACCAGTGTTTAGTGATTCTGGCAAAGAGGCATAGAATGGTGAAATCCAACTGCCAGGATTGCTGAAAACAAATATGTAAATGCTCCAGGGCTTTTGTTATTCATAACATACCTCTAACACAGCACATACAATATGCTGTTCATTCTGTAACTAGTATAACTAATAAACCACATTTTCCTCTCTGATTTTTTAAGGCATCTCCAAGTTTGTGTGGTCTTCTGCCTCTAACCTTGAATCCCATGATTGAACTCTGCGTTTCATGAAGCTCATATTAATGAAAGAGGCCTAGGGGAATACATCCATCCTTTTTCTAGGGCGTTTATTTATTTTTCAAATTAAAATCCAAAGTCTTCTGCAGGCCTCTTCTGTGAAACAAAGAAAATGCACTGGGCATGTTCTCTAGACAGTCATTAGGGGAAAGCAGCTAACACCAGGAAAGGCAAATTTGGGCAGAAGAACAGGAAAAGTTTTCTTTACTGTGAGGCTGTTTCATGGGCTTCTCAACAGCGAAGTTCTATAGGATGTAATGTGAGAGGAGGTCTGTAGATATAATTATTTTGAAAAAGGGCGATAGTGACAATTTTAATAACTTTTAAGCTGCTACATGCATTCAAGCCCATGTAAAATGATCACAGTTTAGAGAATAAAAGCTGACCTTGTTTTGTTTTGTTGGCTTATTTCTGCTGATTTAGACATAGCTGATGCGAGGCACACCTAATCTCCTCCTTTCTGTTTCATAGATAGGAAATCCATACAAAGTGGAGAAAGAACAGCAGACTAGCAGCTAGAATCCTTAGAGGTCATTACTTTCCATTTGTCATCAGACAAGCTGTTTAACCTCTCTGAGCCTGTTTCCATATGTACAATGAGGATAATATCTTCCCTGGGGATATTAGTGTGAGGATAATATGATATAATCTTCATGGAAGTGCACTTATCTAGTATTATTATTAAAAAGAAAACATCTGTAGATTTGCTGGTAGTTTAGAGGCCCAAGGAGGCTTGTACTACTTACCACTGAGTATTTTTCTGTATACACGAAACCTAGAAGGACACTGGAAATAGAAATTTGTGAATGTGCCAATAAGATGGCCAGCAATGAAAATGACTTTTTCTGGGTTTAATTTTTTAGGTTGAATCAAGTAAAATTGCCATTTTTATAGGTCAAGAATGATCTTTTTTTTTTTTTTTTAAGATTTTTTTATTTATTTATTCATGAGAGACAGAGAGAGAGAGAGAGGCAGAGGGAGAAGCAGGCTCCCAAGGAGCAGAGAGCCCGATGCGGGACCCGATCCCAGGACGCTGGGATCATGACCTGAGCCGAAGGCAGACGCCCAACCATCTGAGCCACCCAGGCGCCCAAGAATGATCTTAACATAAGAAATTTCCCTTGGTTCTCCTTAGCTGTTTTGATGGATTCCCCATGATAACACACACACACACCCCCCTGATACCCTTTCCTTTCAAGCAGTAACTAATAACTAGAAGAGCTATCTGAGTTCAATTTCTGCTTAATAGCTTCTTCCCTTTATATCACCCCCAATTAGGCACCAGATTATTATTTTTTTTTTTAAGATTTTATTTATTTATTTTGACAGAGACACAGCGAGAGAGGGAACACAAGCAGGGGGAGTGGGAGAGGGAGAAGCAGGCTTCCCGCGGAGCAGGGAGCCCGATGCGGGGCTCGATCCCAGGACCCTGGGATCATGACCCGAGCCGAAGGCAGACGCCCAACGACTGAGCCACCCAGGCGCCCCAAGCACCAGATTATTTTGATTGTGACGCTGAAATGCCTCGGAAATGTGAAAGTTTCATTTCCACTGCCATGCTTCAGTCCAGGTCTTCATTTCTTGTTTAGATAGTTGAAATATTCTATGTAACATTCAACCTAGGAATTCTCTGTGGCAGCAACAATGACGAATTTAGGGCATAGGGAATGCAGGATTAGGAAACTGTCTCCAGATTTAGTCTGAGATCCAAGATATAATTATGAAGAGATGTGAAGGACATTAAGAGAAGGTGGGAGGAGAAACAGAATGCTGAGGAAGTGGACGCTAAGAGCTCGTCAAGAGGAAGATAAGATCAAGAATCAGGGAGCTCTAGGACAAGGTAGCAGAACCTGCATTAGAACAGTTATTAAAATTGCCCATTCTATATTCTCAGTGTCAGCCATTGGGATTGGGGTCGGGGGGATACACGTCTTCTTACTTACAGGTGAAAATTGACAGGATTGTTTCTGGAGAAATTTTGAGAACTTGGCTTTTCTATCGGAAAAGTAGATGGAGTTATGTAACAGGGAACCTTATGGACAAATTCCTAAATGGGCCTGAAGTCCCTAAAATGCTAATATGTAATAATAACTTTTCTTTCCTATTAGTCTACAGATAAGACTGGTAAATTCTATTTTTCTTAAACGAGGTGGTTCAAGGTTGCTGGGCTCTTTTTTTGAAATGTTTCATCACTGAATTGAAAGAAAAAAATGAATAAGATTCCTTTTTTTAATTTTATTATGTTATGTTAATCACCATACATTACATCATTAGTTTTTGATGTACATGATTCATCGTTTGCGTATAACACCCAGTGCTCCATTCAATACGTGCCCTCTTTAATACCCATCACCAGGCTAACCCATCCCCCCACCCCCGCCCCTCTAGAACCCTCAGTTTGTTTCTCAGAGTCCATAGTCTCTCATGGTTTGTGTCCCCTTCTGATTCCCCCCCTTCATTTTTCCCTTCCTACTATCTTCTTCTTTTTTTTTTTTTTAACATATAATGTATTATTTGTTTCAGAGGTGCAGGTCTGTGATTCATCAGTCTTACACAATTCCCAGTGCTCACCATAGCACATACCCTCCCCAATGTCTGTCACCCAGCCACCCCAGCCCTCCCACCCCCACCACTCCAGCAACCCTCAGTTTGTTTCCTGAAATTAAGAATTCCTCATATCGATGAGATCATATGATACATGTCTTTCTCTGATTGACTTATTTCACTTAGCATAATACCCTCTAGTTCCATCCACCTGGTTGCAAATGGCAACATTTCATTTTTTGATGGCTGCATAATATTCCATTGTATATATATACACCACATCTTCTTTATCCATTCATCTGTTGATGGACATCTTAGCTCTTTCCATAGTTTGGCTATTGTGGACATTGTTACTATAAATATTGAGGTGCACATACCCCTTCGGATCACTACATTTGTATCTTTGGGGTAAATACCCAGTAGTGCAATTGCAGGTCGTACGGTAGCTCTATCTTCAACTTTTTGAGGAACCTCCATACTGTTTTCCAGAGTGGCTGCATCAGCTTGCATTCCCACCAACAGTGTAAGAGGGTTCACCTTTCTTTGCATCCTCGCCAACATCTGTCGTTTCCTGACTTGTTAATTTTAGCCATTCTGACTGGTGTGAGGTGGTATCTCATTGAGGTTTTGATTTGGATTTCCCTGATGCCAAGTGATGTTGAGTACTTTTTCAAGTGTCTGTTGGCCATTTGGATGTCTTCTTTGGACAAATGTCTGTTCATGTCTTCTGCCCATTTCTTGAATAAGATTCCTTTTTAAAGGTTCCTTTTGTTAGGAATTGTACTTGATTAGTATTTTGAAATGTATATATCCACATATAAAATGAGGAAAACCTTGTCTCTGTCTTCCAAATGAAATAACAGAAATTACAATTGAGTTTTACCACAGGAGAAATAGTTCCAAATATCAGCCTGGAAAAAATAATAAAAAATACTAAGTATAAGAGCACTTTTTCTCCTTCCAGTTATGGCATATTGGACAAACATGCAGAGAATCAGCAATTAGGAACAAGTAATCCCTCTATCACTGGGAAATCATTACTGAGAAAATAATGTTAATTCTGGGACCATTAACAATTAAAATGTTTTATCATCAGACAGAGGTGTCTGGCTTAGAGAGGAAAGCATCCTCAAATTCAGCAGAAACTATGACAAATAGTTAATCCTGATTTTATTATTGACCTAGGACTTGTTAGAGATATATGCTCTACTAGAGAAGTCCTTCAGTTAGGAAATAAATGTACTAGTGGTGATGAAAAGCTTTCAAAATAATTTATCTCTGATCATTCAAATGAACCAACGTAATGCAGACATACTCCAGGGAATGGTGTCATCCACCATAGATGATCACAATTCTCAAGTGAGACTAGATCATGATGCCCTGCTTAGATCTTAGGTAAATAAGACAGGCTTCAAAAGAAGTACAAAGTAACTTCATGAAATTTTAATAAATATATTTTGAAAAATTCAGAGAGGACAGAGACAAATGCTTCATAATAAAGCAGGGCTCCCAAGAGTAGAGAACCTAGGACACATATGTTAATCGGTGGATCAATCAATTCAATACACTAGAACCAGGTTCTATAAGAGACACTGAAGATGGAATATAAATATGACACAGCCTCAACTCTCAAGGAGCTTATAGTCTTATAGAAGAGGAAGAAGAGAAAGATCAAAGACTACAATGTGACTCATTATAGCCGTGGGAAGAAGTAGGGAGTGGTTTTGCTTGGATGGTCAGAGGATTCACAGAAGGAGAATTATTGGAGCTTGGTTGTTAGAGGTGAATAGTAGCCTGCCAGAAAGGGAGGGAAGACGTTAGAGTCAGAGGGAATAGCATGTAGCAGAGTTAGAAAGCCTGAAAGAGTTATACTGGAAAGAGCAAGAAGAAAAAGATTGGGATTTGTGGAAAATATGGATTACAGAAAAGATGAACTAAGGAGATGAAGAAAAAAAATAGAGATTTGGGAATTTGGAAAATGCAGTAATTAGTTTGATTAGTAATTTGTAAAATAAGGAAATTATCAATGTGTTCACTCAACTAGTAGGTACAAAGCATAAATTGGCTTAACATTGGGATAAATTAGGTATGCTCCCAAATGACAATAGGTAGTGATATATCTGTAATTCTGATTTTCCCCCACCTTCTTTATCCCTTCACTCCCTTCATCTCCTGACCCTCACCCGACTAAATATCTCTGTAGCTAATCTGTATGGCACTCTGGCATGGTTAAACAGCTGGGATCTGGGAGCACCTAATTTTATCACAGACACATGATTCCAGGAGTTACACCAGGGACCTTTCTTGGGTGTCCCTAAGTTGCTGATCATGCCCTCACTCCAGATTGATTTTACCCATTCTTGAAATGACCAAAGTGAGCAAATAAGCAGGTGAATTCTGGTGAAGAGAAAATACGAAGAGGAAGGGCAGTAGTATTTTTCTCCATCAGATGCAGAGAGAAGTGAATTGAGTAAACCTTCTGATCATCTACTGGAAAAATAGAGACTTAATATTCTTGTATTTTAAAACATAATTTCTGTTTACACTATGACTGTGCCTGTTTTTGTGGGTCACCTTTTTCTAAGACATGCAGAATCGAGGCTGGAAAGTGCATTTAAAATAGAGACAAATACTGTAGTAAGGAGGTAGTATTTTATTTTATTTTTAAAAATTTTTTTTTCAAAGATTTTTAAAAATTTATTTATTTGACAGAAAGAGACACAGCGAGAGAGGGAACACGAGCAGGGGGAGAGGGAGAAGCAGGCTTCCCGCCGAGCAGGGAGCCCGATGCGGGGCTCGATCCCAGGACCCTGGGACCATGACCTGAGCCGAAGGCAGATGCTCAACCACTGAGCCACCCAGGTGCCCCAAGGAGGTAGTATTTTAACATTATTCCATCAACATAATGCATTTTCTCAGTAAATAATTATTGATCATTACAACAACCCAGGCACAAATGTTGCCATTAAATAATTAAGAAAATATTTCTATATGTTCATCTATGGCTATGTATTTTACAGAATATTTACATATATGTGCACATGGGCACACATGCACACACATGCGCAAATACACACAAACATGCACAATGTAGTTTAGAAAAGAGCCAACCCCCTTTATGATAAATTTGCCAACAGAATAAACAATCTTGAATATAATGAAAATCTTGCCAAGTCCTGTCAGAAAATTCTTGTAGTTCAGTGCAATTCTCGGATGGTGAAGAACCACTAAAATAACCCCTTCACTCAGACTCCTGTGATTCGCTGCAGGGAGCTTTCATTGCAGTTGTCACTGAAAAAGCAATCAAATTTAACATATAGATACAAGGAATGAAAGCACGTGTGTGTGTGTGTGTGTGTGTTCTTGTGCATGTGTACATGTGTGTGTATATATATGTTTATAGAGGGACAGCTGAGGTCTTTGCTCTAATACAATGTATATGAATAAAAAATGTATATGGATAATTGGCAGGAGGGGTCTGTTAGGATTTCGATATATTTTTTTCCACTTAATGGAGTTCAAACTTTATTAAAGCTAATGGAAACTTTCATTCAGGTTATATTAATGGATTTTTAAGTCAATGCATAATAGGACAAAATAGTCACATAGAACAGTATTTTTCAAATGATGGGTTGTGATCCATTAGGAGGTTATAAAATCAATTAATAGGATTGTGACCAGCACTTTACAAAATGAAGTTGAATAGAAAACTATGAGAGAGTGTATATATAACATATTGGAAGTGTAAGTATTTTTTTTGAGTGTGAAATGTGTATGTGTGTGTGTGTGTTTTGGGTCATGATCTCCACTTTAAAATGTGGGTTATAATAAAAAAGAATTGACATTTGATAACTGTATTGGTCTGTTCAGGATGCCCTGACAAAATACTATAGACTGGGTGACTTAAACAATAGAAATTTATTTTCTCACAGTTTTGGAGGCTGGTAGCCCAAGATCAGGGTGTCATCGTTAATTGTGTTCTGATGAGGGCTCTCTTCTTTGCTTGCAGTCAGTTGTCTTCCTCCCACAGTGGAGAGAAAGAGAGAGCAAACTTTCTGATATATCTTATAACGGTATTAAACCCATCATGAGGGCCCTCATGGCCTCATCTAAACCTAATTACCCTCCCAAAGGCCTCATCTCCAAATAACATCATACTGGGACTTAAAGCTTCAACATATGAATTTGGGGGGGGTGCACAATTTAGTTCATAGCATTGACAGAGTTTATATCTTAATTTTATGTTCAGTTTACAATATTCTCATGTTGGAGACTATGAACTCCATGAAGGCAAGTATTAGATGTATTTCATCTTTATACCCTCCACCACCTCAGGAATGTCATGCACTTACTGGAAGATCAAAAGTAGTTCTCAAACAAATGGTGAGAACTCCAGAAACTCCGTTTAGAAGGATAATAAAGATAATACTTTGCATTGATATGGCTCTTACTACCTTTCAGAGCACTCTCCATCAATGATATCATTGATAATTCAGAACTATTCTGTTGGAAGGAAGCATACAGGAATGTTGTGTTAATGAGTTTAATTATCTCTCAAGTGTGTTCCACATTACAGTGGCACACAATAAGATATTATTTAAGTAGATACTAAAATTTGTGTTTTTGAAGGACCTAGGTTTTGTGTGACCTGAAGCTTCTACAATTTTGGAGAACTTCACTAAAAATAAGAATACAAAATAATGAATAAAAATTAGGTTACAATAGTGAATATTTGTTAGAAAGAATAAAGAAACTGGAAAAATTATAAAAGTAGACAAAGATCATAAACATCCCCAAATCCGGAAAAATGTATCATTTTTTTTTTTTAAGATTTTATTTATTCATTTGACAGAGAGCGAGCGAGCGAGCACACAAGCAGGGGGAGTGGCAGGCAGAGGGAGAGGGAGAAGCAGGCTCCCTGCCGAGCAAGGAGCCTGATGAGGGACTCGATCCCAGGACCCTGGGATCATGACCTGAGCTGGCGGCAGATGCTTAACTGACTAAGCCACCCAGGTGCCCCATAAGTAATGTGAGGTTTTATCAGTGGCTGGCATTTCTATTATACTTTCTTCCTACATTTTTGTTCCTATACTTTGATTGCCTTTCTTATAAAAAATTTTAGGATCCTTTTAATAGGAGAGTAGATTGGTTCTCTAACATAACTGATTGATTTTTCTCTTTTATTATTAATAAGTGAGAGTCCTAGAATGCTTGATTTCACACATAGTTGTACTTACTGTTTGAAGAACTGCTACAGATTTCTGCCCTTCAAATATATCGATTCTAATTATGTTCTATGGAGTACAATTCCATTAAAAAGGACCCCCCAAAAAGTTATTATGGGTTTATAATTACATAAATTGCACTGGTAAATATATTTCTGAATGGAGATAACTCCTGTTTTGATTAAGTATTGATGAGAACCAAATCCTCTGTTTTTGATTTTACATATGTGATGTTAGTAGGTTAGTTTCTTGCTTAGTACATTTTATTTATTTATTTGTTCATTTATTTTAGAGAGAGAGAGAGCATGAGTAGGGAGCAGGGGGAGGGGCAGAGGGAGAGGGAGAGACTCTCAAGCAGACTCCCTGCTGATCGTGGAACCCCACGCAGGGCTCCATCCTATGACCCTGAGATCATGACCTGCACTGAAACTAAGAGTTGGATACTCAACCGACTGAGCTTCCCAGGTGCCCCTTGCTCAGTACATTATAAACTGTATTTCTTCTGCATTATCCTCTTACTTGTGATACCAAATGCCACAGGATGTCCTCACTTTATGCTACAAACTCTGGTTCTGTGCTTTCATGTCAGAACCCTAGGTAAGTCAGCACATTGAGTGGTATACTATGGGAAGACATTCCTACAATGGGATGGTGAGTAATAATTTAAACTAAATATAGAAGTGACAGTAAATGTATTTCAGGAAAGTCCAACTAAATGTACTCCAGTCAACGTTAGCCAGATCCCCAAAATATCACGGACAATATCAACCAAGGAAGTGTGATGGAAGGGAAGTTGGAGTGGAAAGATGCAGAAATCTTAACTGCATTTAAAATACCTTTCTTTCTACTGGCATAAAGGCAGACATAGGCAAATGGAACAGAATAGAGAACCCACAACTAACCCATGCCTATACAGTCAACTAATCTTTGACAAGAGTGCCAATAATACACAATAGGGAAAGGTTACTCTCTTTAACAGTTGAACTTGGGAAAACTGCATATCCACATGCAAAAGAATGAAGTTAGATCCTTATCTTACACTGTAAACAAAAATCAACTCAAAGTAGCTTAATGACTTAAATATAAGACCAGAAACCATAGAACTCCTAGAAGAAAACATAGGGAGAATCTTTTTGACATTGGCCTCAGCAATTTTTTGAATATGACACCAAAAGTGCAGGCAACAGGGGCGTCTGGGTGGCTCAGTCATTAAGCGTCTTAAGCGATTAAGCGATTCCGCTCAGGTCACAATCCTAGGGTCCTGTGAACAAGCCCGCATGGGCTCCCTGCTCAGCGGGAAGCCTGCTTCTCCATCTCCCACTCCCCCTGCTTGTGTTCCCTCTTGCTATATCTCTGTCAAATAAATAAATAAAATCTTAAAAAAACAAAAACAAAAGTGCAGGCAACAAAAGCAAAAATAGACAAGTGGGACTACATCAAGCTAAAAGCTTCTGCATAGCAAAGGAAACAATCAATAGAATGAAAGATAACATATGGAATGAGAAATATTTGCAAACCATATATCTGATAAAGGGTTAATATCCAAAATGAATAAGGGACTCCTACAACTCAGGAGCAAGACAAAACATATTTTACAAAATTTATCGCCATAGAACTATATTTCTAAAGCTGCTCTCATGACCTTGGAAGGGTTTCATGGAAGGGAGGGGTCTTGAAGCTTAACAATTCATTATCTTCATGATAAATCCATCTCTGCTTTTATTAGATTTAGAAAAGGGCCATTCATTTTTTTAGTGTATTTGGTATATTTTGTTATATGACTGCCCAACTGTATATCCCTTTCCTGTTGCAGCAGGATGGAGTCTCTGTTCACAGGTCTACATAATCATTGTCTATGTTATTTTTCTCATATAAAGAGTGTGGCTGAGATGGCTAACTGTTGACCAAAGAACCATGGTCCCTTTAGTGCTGATTATTTGCCTGTTTGCTCTTCCTTGCTCTGGTCTGTATTGCAGGGTCTCTATTCCTTATCACCTGAGAAATGCATATTTACATATAACATCTCATTTTAATCATCTCAACCACTCTATGACATAAATGTCATCATATTTTCCATTACGTATATATGAGGAAACTAGGTATTGGTGAGTAACGTGACTAAATTAAGAATAATTTGTCCAAATAGTGAAATTAGGATTTAATCACAGACAATTTGACTCTATATCTTATTCTCTTAATTGTAATACCCTGCACTAAACATTGATTCTCTTATAATAAAACTTTTTAAAAAATTATATGTAAGTGTCAAGGTTATTAAGAAACTCTGACAGAATGCATAAAGTGAACATTAGTTTCAAGTCCTAGCATTTCTAGTTAAGCCAGTAGCAATTATCAGCTATGCATTTTCTGGAGTTGAATGCCTTACTTATGATGAGTAATCACTGAAAAGAACTTCAGGCATTCTCAGAAGAGTCCTACATAGGTTCTTTCCAAATCTTATAGAGCATACTTTCTCTCTGCTATGGAGGTTTTTGTCAAAATTGTTTTGTTTATTCTAGTTTCTTTGCATGACTACATACATTCTATTAGAATTAGAAATTGTCAATTTAGAAATTGTCAATTTAAAGAGAGAAGACTACTGAGATATTGATTGGGATTCAATTGAATATTTAGATCAATTTGAGAAAAATTGACATCTGAACAATAATTGAATCTTCCAGTCTGTGAATATGGTATATTTATCTAATTATTTAGGTCTTTTAAAATTTCTCTCAGCAGTATTTTATAGTTTCCTATATACAGGCTTTGCACATTTTTGGTCAGATTTATCCTAAAGTATTTCCTATTTCTGGATACTATTGTAAGGGTATTGTTTTCCTAATTTCAATTTCCAAATGTGTATTGCTAGAATGTAGAAATAAAATTGATATATGTAGGTTGGCCTTTTATCTTGTGACTTTGCATAGCTCACTTATTGGAGCTAATAGTTTTTTTGTAGATTCCTTAGGATTTTTCACTTAGACCATGTGTGTTCTATAAATTTTTTTTTTATTTCTTCCTTTCCAACATGAATGACTTGTATTTATTTTTATTGCTTTATTTCCCTGGCTAGGATATCCAAGGTCATGTTGAATAAAAGTGCTAGGAGTGATCATCCTTTCCTTATCTTATAGGTAAAGTAACCAGTCAGTCACCACTAAGAATTAAATTGGGGATAGATAAATATCTTTTAGGTTGAGGAATTTCTTTTTTATTTATAATTTATGGAGAGTTTTATCATAAATGGGTGTTGAATTTAGTCAACCATTTTTTTTTTGCATCTGTTGAAATGATCATTTCAGCAATTTGATTATTATGTTTTGGCATGTTTTTCTTCATTTGTTTGTTCTGCTTGGGGTTCAAGTTTGTTAGATTTGGGGGTTTCCTATTTTAATCAAATTTGGAAATTTTTACCCACTATTTTTTCAAATATTGTTTTGTCTCCACTTTCCTTCTCTCTTTCTGGGGCTCTAATCACTCGTATTTGATCAGGTTATAAATGCTCTGTGCACTTATTTTTTCAGTATTTTTTCCTTTTGTTTTTTATTTTGGAAAATTAATATTGTTATGTTTTTAAATTCACTGATATTTTCTTCTCCAATGTCTAATCCACTGTTGACCCAATTCCATCTTTTTTTTTTCTTTTCAGGTATAATATTTTTACATCTCTAGCAGTATAATTTTTTTAGTATATACCCACTATTTCTCTCCTCATCATGGTCATAGTTTTCTTTACTTTCTTAAATATATGGAGCTTACTCATAGTAACTGTTTTAATATTCCTGTCTGCTAGTTCCATTATTTATGTCATTTCTATGTGTGTTTCTATAGTTTGATTTTTATTCTGGTTATATGTCATATTTTCTTGTTTATGTGCATGCCTTGTAATTTTTTTTGTGGCATGCCTTGTAATTTTTGATTAGATGCCAGACATTATTTTATAGATTGTTGGTTGGTGGATTTTTTTTTTTATTTCAAGTTTTTATTTAATTCTAGTTAGTTAACATATAGGGTAATATTGGTTTCAGGAGTAGAATTTAGTGATTCACCACTTACATTTAACACCCAGTGCTCATCACAATAAGTGTCTTCCTTAATATCCATCACCCATTTAGCCCATTCCCCCCCCCCCCCCCCCCACCCACCCCCCGTTTGTTCTCTATAGTTAAAAGTCTCTTATGGTTTGCCTCCCTCTCTCTTTTTTTTTTCCCCTTCCTCTATGTTCATCAGTTTCACTTCTTAAATTCCACATATTATTAAAATCATATGGTATTTGTCTTTCTCTGACTGACTTATTTCACTTAGCATAATACACTCTTATCTCCATCCACACCATTGCAAATGGTAAGATTTCATTCTTTTTGTTGGCTGAGTAATATTCCACTGTGTATATATACACCACATCTTCTTTGTCCATTCATCAGTTGATGGACATTGGGCTCTTTCTATAATTTGGCTATTGTTGATAATGCTGCTATAAACAGTGGGTTGCATGTGCCCCTTCAAATCATTATTTTTGTATCCTTTGGGTAAATACCTAGTAGTGCAATTGCTGGATCATAGGGTAGTTCTATTTTTAACTTTTGAGGAACATCTATACTCTTTTCCCAAATGGCTACACCAGTTTGCATTCCCACCAACAGAATAAGAGGGCTCCCCCTTTTCCACATCCTCACCAACATCTGTTGTTTCCTGTGTTGTTACTTTTAGCCATTCTGACAGGTGTGAGGTGGTATCTCATTGTGGTTTTGATTTGTGTTTCCCTGATGATGAGTGATGTTGAGCATCTTTTCATGTGTCTATTAGCCATCTGGATGTCTTCTTTGGAAAAGTGGCTATTCATGTCTTCTGTCCATTTCTTAACTGGATTATTTGTTTTTTTGGGTACTGAGTTTGATAAATTCTCTATAGATTTTGGATACTAACCCTTTATCAGATATGCCATTCGCAAATATCTTCTCCCATTCCATAGGTTGTCTTTTAGTTTTGTTGATGGTTTCCTTCACTGTGCAGAAGTTTTTTTATCTTGATGAAATCTCAGTAGTTCATTTTTGCTTTTGTTTCCCTTGCCTTGGGTGATGTGTTTAGTAAGAAGTTGCTATGGCTGAGGTCAAAGAGGTTTCTGCCTGTGTTCTCCTCTAGGATTTAATGGTTTCCTGTCTCACATTTAGATTTTTCATCTGTTTTGAATTTATTTTGGTGTATGCTGTAAAAAAGTGGTCCAGTTTCATTCTTCTGCATGTTGCTGTCCAGTTTTCCCAATGCCATTTGTTAAAGAGACTATCTTTTTTCCATTGGATATTCTTTCCTGCTTTGTTGAAGATTAGTTGACCATATAGTTGTGAGTTGATGGATTTTGATTTATTCTTTTAAGTAATGTTAGATTTTGTGCAGGTGTACAGTTAATCAGTTGTATCCTTTCAAGGTTAATCTTTCTAAGTATAGAGAACCCTTTAGTCTGGGACTAATTTAGCTCTACTACTAAGGTGATGCACTACTGAGGATTCCATCTGATGACCATATATTAGGAAATCTTTCCATTCTGACTGGTAAGAAGACAGATTATTATTTCCAGTCTTGTGTGAACTCCAGAATTGTTCTGCCTCTTTCTCTTTGCTATTTTTTCCTCCTGACCTTACATAGTTTTCTTTTACACATTTGCAGATCAATATTCAGCCAAAGACTTGGTGGGATCCATCATTATTGCTTTTTATCTCTATTTTTGTCTCCCCAACTAGGCAATTGTGATGATCTTTGGGTTCTTCCTTCCTATTTTGTGGACTGGAAACTGTCTTCAATCAGTAAGCTGGTGAAAATGTAGGGTTTAACTTGTTTGCTTCCCATCCCTCAAAGATCACAGTTCTATGCTGCTTGTTGTCATGTCTGAAAATTGCTTCTTCTATTTGTCCATGTTTTTAGTTGTTTCAAGCAGGAGAGTAAATCCAGTCTTTATATTTCCTCTGGTCAGAATTTGAAGTCTACAATATTATTTTTAATGTTTGCATAGTGTTCCATTTTAAGGATGTACTACAATTTAAGTAGGTACCTGTTGTTAGAGATTTACATTTTTCCAATCATAAAAATTCTTATATATAAATATTAAGAAAATAATTATGCAGGTATATGTCAACACTTCTTTAAAATTTTTTTAGTTAAAAATTTATGGGTCAAAGAATATAAAAACCAAGACTTTTTTTTGTAAACTGTATGGATATTACTTTTCCCTCTTAAAATAAGTGCTGGAATTCCATAGGAACTCACTAAATAGCAGTCTTCTTCACTACCTAATTTTGAACAAATATACTAATGCAGAGGGTTGTAGGTGTAGGCCAAAATAGCATCTCTGTTGCGGAAAGAGGGTAAGTTATATCATGTGAAGGTTAAGTAAGTCAACCTATTGTACTCAAGGTGAGTAGAATTGCCCAAGAACAAATAATGCTGGAGCATAGGGAGCTTCAGTATAGGGACAGAATTTGTCTCCTGGGGAGTAATGGGTGGCGTGTTCCCAGTAGAAAGCTACTAGCAGCAGGTTTCTAGGAAGAAGCAGGAAAGAACTAAGCTGACAACATTCCAGTTTATTCTTCTCAAATCTACCAATCGGATAAGTAATTTCACTCCCTGGGACAGATGGAGTGAAGTTTTATAAAAGACAACAGCAGTTACATTAATTAAGGTCTTTCAATATGGAAGAAAATATCAAGAAGGAGTAAGAAATGTTTCTCTGCTAATAACATGTAGTAGTTATTGATAACTTACTAAATACCAAGCAACAAGTATTATTTCATTAAATTCTTCCCTTAACTCTGTGAAGTAGGTATTATTTTACAGGAGATCCTGAAGATCTGTACTGAGGAGGACTTAGAATTACTCAGTAGAGTTCACAGTATTTCTCAATGTGGTTTGCAGGCCACCTGCAACAGAAGTACCTAGATAGCTTTTAAAACTGTGGTAGGTAATACAATTTCCAAAATTTGTGGAAAATATAACTTACATAAGATTTTCAAGTAACTGAATTTAATTTATGCCTAGAGCCACTATTCCTAATAGATGACAGAAATATTAATTTACTGACACTTGGTTAAAACCAGGAATTCATGGATTGTTCTGTCATTGTAGGTTTAAATGTATTCACATTCAGAGTTATGCTCTACCCCTTTTCCTGAAGCTGTATTTAAGTTCCAAAGTTTTGTGTTGTTTTTTTTTTTTTCTTTTCAATGATTCCATGGCATCAGAGGTTTGGTCTTAATTGTCCACTAAACTTCTTGATATTTGCCTTCCAGGACTTTCACATTCACAGCTAATTCTGTTCTCCTTCTGCAAGGTTTCTGTCCCTCTAACTGGGCAGATTTCATCTACTATTGGGCTGGGAGGGTGGGTGAGGAGGGTTGGGATGTTATCTGACTCTTACCCAAATTCCATTGCCTGGATTTTGCTGTTCAAAATAGGGTTCCCCCCCGCCTTTCAAAGTTGTGGGCTTAGTGGAATTAAAATTTCTGTTGAAAACTAATAATTAGGGGCACCTGGGTGGCTCAGATGGTTAAGCATCTGTCTTGGGCTCAGTTCATGATCTCTGGGTCCTGGGATCGAGCCCCACATCCAGCTCCTGGCTCAGCGGGGAGTCTGCTTCTACATCTGCCCCTCCCCCCCCCATGCACGTGCAAGCTTTTTCTCTCAAACAAATAAACAAAATCTTAAAAAAAGAGAAAATTAGGGCGCCTGGGTGGCTCAGTTGGTTGGGCGACTGCCTTTGGCTCGGGTCGTGGTCCCGGGGTCCTGGGATCGAGTCCCGCATCGGGCTCCCGGCTCGGCGGGGAGCCTGCTTCTCCCTCTGACCCTATCCCCTCTCATGCTGTTTCTCTCTCTCTCTCTCAAATAAATAAATAAATAAATAAAAAGAGAAAATTAATAATTAGATTCTTGTTAATTTTTTTTGTCCTGAGATAATGCTGCCTGACTGAATAGGGAAAGAACAACAAGAAAATTTGGTGATAGGAGAGATAAATGGGGAAAGAAACCTCAGTTATTATTTCAAAATATTAGCCTCTGTTGTGAAAATGCAGAAGGATGTTTTGAATCACAACCTCTGGGCATGGAGCCTGGGAATCAGCATTCTAGCAGTGTCCCCAGTTTGGATACTGATCTCAGATGGACTCCAGAGGATGTTGAGGAAGTAGGAGATGATCTAGTGGGTGTCATAGCGATGTGAATACTTGGCTGCCCAGACTAGACATAAACATTTACTCAGATTTATCAGAACGCGTGAGCTACAAAGCCTGTAAAGTATTTTATCTTTCACTCTTTTTTTTCTGTGCTTTTGCCTGGATCTCTGCTTTTTCCCCTCTGTATGTTCAGTCTTATTTACCCAAGGTTCCACTCCTTCCCTCCCCTAGTTGTGGGAAGTGGGGTTTGAGTGGAGTAGGAAGATTAATAGTTGTTGGGCATCTACGATGCTCCTGAAACTTCATATGATCTCAGTTAATCTGCACAACACTCAGTTAATTCTCAGAAAGGTTAAATAAATTGCTCAAGATTGCACAGGTAGCAGGTGGCAGAGCTGGGATTGAAATCCAAGCCCATCTGGTGTCGACACTGGGCTTTAATTACTTCACGTTGCTGCTGTCCTTGACAGAGGCTTTAGCGATACCCCTGATTCCCTCATCATCAACATTTCCCCTACTTCCTAGCCATGTGGAAGACCACTCACTCACTTTTTATTTTTCCCATACTCATTATCACACTGAGTTTGTCTTTTCTGTTTTAGATTGCCAATAGTAGTACTCTTGTTTATATGGCACTTGACAAAGTACTCTACAGTTGTGATTTAAGGCAGCTTTATACTGCCAGGGGTTTGAACCTCAGGCTAACAGTTGTGTGAACAAGTTAACCCCTGAGATCCCCACATTCCTCTTTCAGTTTCTGTGTTAGGACCCGTAGAGTTTTTAAAAATACATATTTTTAAAATACAAGTAATATATATATATACACATACTTCTTCCTCTGAATGAACTTCTTCAGGTCTGAGGTACCTAAAGATTCCCTTTGTGTGAGATTATCATTCTTAATCACATCTTGGTTCACAGTGGCTTAATTACGAATTGTTAAGAGAAGACATAGGACAACTACAGGGGAAGTGGGAGGACAAGAGTTTCCAGAGAGAAGGAGAAGGGACAGGGACAGTTATTATTTGTCTTTCGGCCTGCTGGCCCTTTCGGATTCCCTGAAATCAAGCATTCTTTAACACAGTGTCACCTCTTTCCCGGTCTCAGGTGGGTACTGCTGGCTGTATCCAAGGACTCTCCTTGTCTGTGCAGCCTGCTGAGCTGATGCATGTGCCTTCCTTTTTCTTGACATCTCTGGAAACTGTAAGTGTATTCATATACTTCTTGATGTACTCCAGGGCTGCATATTTTAAAAATTAGATATCAAAAACATTTTTCCCTTAACAAATGAGGTAAAGTGTGGATTCAGTTACTATTTGCAGACATTAAATCTATGTAGTGGAAGTGACATTCACATAAAAATCTCCCTCTTCAGCTCTGCTTTCCTGGATTGTATGGATTGTGCCATAGCAGAATCTAAACTAGCCAATTAAAATTATCTGTCTCTTGGTTTAAAATGGTCTCATTTTGTAAAATTATTCAGATATTCCAAAGTTCAAATTTCTATGAGTACTCCTCCTCTCCTATCCTATTGGAAGGATAATACCTGGATTCAAGAGGGCTTATATGTCCTCATGGTCATGGGGAATGAGGAGATTGAGCTTTGTGGGGATTTGGGTTTTCCCTGGGTTTGGGGCAATGCTCCTTGTCCCTCCTCACCACAGGCACCCTCATGGAATTGCCTGCAGAAGTCTGAGGCTAATGAAACCTGTGTTCCAGTCTCTTGGTATGATCAGAGCATGGTGGTCCTCCACTGACAGAAGTAGCTCTGCCTTATCTTGGTGGAATTGATGGCCCTCAGCAGCTTCAACAGCGATGCTCCTTATTTCTCATCACCCCCTAGCAGGCCTTCTGGATCTCAACTTTACTTCACATCACAGTTTCCGAATCTCTTATAGACTCCACAGAAAAAGACTCAAAAAGCTATTCCTTGCCCCTTTATGGTGCCCAAATGTTACACCAGTTTCTAATCTCCATGAGTTATCTTGTGTTGATGATGAGCACCTTAGGTTGTGATCTGCTAGACTTTCAAATGAGAAAGGGAAGAAATTGTTTACTTCTCATTCTGCTTCCTTGTATATCTTAATGTGCATTCCTCCTCAGAAGCAGCTTCAGAAACACATATTTGAGCCCACATATTTGGGAGAGGATCCATGGAAACACCAATAGGGGAGAGGGGAAATGAGACCAGGAAGGGAAGAAAGCCATTAAAGAATGTATTATCTAGCAACTCGTGATGTGATTTGAAACAGAGTAGAACATAAGCCTCATAACATAAGTTACCCCATCCAAGGTAGTAGGGAGTTGGGGTATTTATATGCCACGTCCACCAGTCATTGTGAGAGTTGATCTTGTGGGGCATTCATTTTCAAGAAGTTTCTGTTCACTGTGTGTGGAGGCAGAGCAGGCTTTGATGGTCAGAGAAAGTCATTAGGCAAAGATATGAAAATGCTGCAGTTGGAATTCAGGCTGGCATTAGAGGGATATGGCTGGGGCATCATCAGCATCTGTTACAGCATCTGTTACATCCTGGCCCGTCTTGATACACTCATGACCCATGATGAGCTTAGTCTGTTTTCTCACTGATTCTTAAATCTGTGGCTGGTGACAACTTCAAAAAACCAAAATAATACTAAAATCCCAAGTAAACTATTTGACATAAAAGGGCCTGTTCCCATTTTTATATTTAATGCTGTGGTTTTCACTGAAATTTATTTTCCTCTTCTATTATACATTGTAGATTCTCCTCACCTGTAGACAACATTTTTGCTCATCTAGATTGCTCACTCAAGTATTCCAAACCTTCATCCTTGAGGAGTCTGAGCTCCTAGTTACTATGATTTTTTCTGGCTGTGGTTGCTGTAATTTTCCACTTTTTCCATTTGTGGTTACCGTCAGGAATGTAGGCACTAAGAGGCACGTCAGTGAATTCCCTGAATTCCAGACATATTGCCCCTATTTGATATCAGCCAGTATAATGATTGAGAATGATAATCAGGTAATATAGTAACTTTTCTCTGTTGGAAACAGCTAGGCAGCAGCTGCAGCTTTAGGTATATTGGAAAACTTACTGTATCTCCTGGTCGAAGAACTTAGAGTTCTTGTAAGAACTTACATTCAGGGCACCTGGGTGGCTCAGTTGGTTGAGTGTCTGACTCTTGATTTGGGCTCAGGTCATGAACTCTGGGTCCTGGGATAGAGCCCTGTATTGGGCTCTGTGCTCAGTGGAGAGTCTGCTTGAGGATTCTTTCCCTCTCCCACCGCCCCTCTCCCCACTCTCTCAAATAAATGGATAAATCTTTAAAAAAAAAGAGATTATATTCCTTCAAATGAGTCATTAGGATGAACGGTATGAGAGGCCATTCCCACTGCCATGGATTCAGCACCATATAATGGCCATCATTTCAAGGAGATAGCTCACCTGTGGGCTGAAGGACAACAACTAGTGTTGCAGGGTGTCAACCCTATCTAGCAATTGGCTTCACCTTCAGAGGTCAGTCTAGTGTTCTATCAGGATTGCAGCTTCTGGATGATGCTGTATGCAGTACGATAGGGGATCTACTGATTGTGTGTCTTACTTACTTCATTATAAAATGTTTGTATTGTGTTAGTATGATCTCAGTTTTTATATCCAATAGCCTTGTAAATTTTGGGGTATTTGATCATTGTAAAATCTCTTTCAGAAGTGGTTATAGGTTACTCTGGTGAAATATAAGGGGGAATCACTACTGTATATACTTGTAATGTGTAGGCTCCTTCGTCAAGGAGTTTGGTTTTCCCTTTTATGAATGGGCTCTGGCTCTGAGAACTGGCCTGGATCTGGAAACTGGGTGAAGGAACATGACATTTAATTGCAGTGGCCGACACCAACCTTCTGCCTATTTGCTCATGATCTTTTTTGGTTATATAGGTGAAGCAATACCATATTGTCTGTTAAGTTTGCCTCTTGGAACTCCAGGGTCTACTAGCTGTTGCCATATGGTCTTTGTGGGTGAGGACCCCTCATTGTCATCGAGTTTCACTGCCTATATTTCTGTCTTGCTTCAGGAAATTAAGTGTTACTGCCTGGCCTCCCCTATTTTGGAATCCTATCTTCCCCATTGAAACTAGGGGACCCAAGGGCACCTGGGCGGCTCAGTCATTGGGCGTCTGCCTTCGGCTCAGGTCATGATCCTGGAGTCCTGGGATCAAGCCCCGCATTGGGCTCCCTGCTCAGCGGGAAGCCTGCTTCTCCCTCTGCCACTCCCCCTGCTTGTGTTCCCTCTCTTGCTGTGTCTCTCTCTGTCAAATAAATAAATGAAATCTTAAAAAAAAATTTAAAAAAAGGAACTAGGGGACCCAATTCCATTAGAGCATGTCCTGCTGTTATCTCTGACTTAAAAGAGCAGCCACCTCTACTCAGTGATGTGATGCTGGTGCCTTCCTTATTGCTCTAATGAAAGGAGTATTGTCTAGGCTCTTATGAGGAACATAGCTAAAGTGTTCTCTGGTCATATATAATAAATCCACTTAAATGTCCTTTTCTCTGAGCCTTTTGACTCCATCATCAATACTTTGCCAAGGCAATCCTATCTCATTTAGGTGAGTATCATCTCCACATTTCACGGAGCTACCCCAGCATTAGAATTGGCCCAAAGCAGCTTTGGACCTAGTGTCCTGAGTCACAGGAGAGTATCTGTGAACTGCTTTGTACCTGCTCCTCTCCCGTCCTAAACCCTAATATCCATTTTGGGGCATGTTTTGTTGGTTCCTACTGTACACATCAGTCAGGTTCTTTGGCCTTTTTTTTGGTAAATAACATCTTTCTTCCCAAAAGAGATAGTACTTTTCACCTGGGCTGAAAGTTTTTCCTGATTATTGTGCTAAAACAGTGGTTCTGGAAACTGTGATCTCCAGACTAACAGCATTAGCGTCACTTGGGAATTTGTTAGAAAATCAGATTCCCATGTCCCATCATAGACCTACTGAATCTGAAACTCTGTGGGTGGGGGTTCAGTAATCTGGGAGTTAGTTTGGAAGCCATGAGCAAAAGTGGGGGCAGATCTTGAGGGAGGCAGATATCATCTTATGGGCCATCTGCCTTGGGTGAGGACTTTTCATGGTTTCCAGCTAAGGAGGGTAGAGTTGCTTTTGATACAGAGTTTTAGAAGATTTAGTGGTTCAAGTTTCATATGTGTGTATACCCAGACATTCTTATCCAGATTTTAGGTCCCTTTCTTCCCTAATAGGGCCATAAATTTAGCATGGGGACTTGCCAGGGAATTGTAAGTTCAGCTTTTATTTGTAACTGTGACTTTAGACCCATAGGCTGATTTTCAGAACACTCTACCTTCTGGCTACGGAAGATGAGAGTCTATAAATACTGCCACAACAGACCAATGGCTTTCATACAATGTCTTGAGTAGACAGTTGCCTGATATGACCTTGTGATTTTTTTTCCTTTACCACTTTGATGGCCCGGCAACACACAAACACCTCTGTAGGTCTTATCATTACCACTGTCCCCTTGCTGTCAAATCTCGGAGATGTTATATAAACCAGTGTATCCTCTTTCACATGGATCCCATCCCAGTTCACCAGAGGTAAGTCTCATTGTGTTGCTGTAGTACTATCGTACACCAACTCATTGCGGTCCTAATTTGAGTGTCTGTAGAAGAATGTTCTAAGACAAGGATTCAGTTGCATATAGATTTAGCAACTCCCATCTCATTGCCCAGAACTGTGGCACATGGCCTCATTGTACTAATGACTATTGAAGCATTTCATTTTCCTACCCACTACGATGGAAAGCAGCAGGAGAGGAGGAGAATGGAAGTATATATTGACTCAGCCAAACAGCAATGTTTGCCTCACAAAGTATGTACAAAACATTTTACACAAACATACATGTATGTAAATGCATATGTATTTTCTTCTAGCTTCTGTTCTTATAATAATAATGTACATCTTTTAAATTAAAAAAAAAAATTTTTTTTTAAAGATTTTATTTGACAGAGAGAGGCACAGTGAGAGGGGGAACACAAGCAGGGGCAGTGGGAGAGGGAGGAGCAGACTCCTGGCCGAGCAGGTAGCCTGATGCGGGGCTGAATCCCAGGACCCCGGGATCATGACCTGAGCCAAAGGCAGACGCTTAACGACTGAACCATCCAGGCACCCCAATAACATACATCTTTTAAAGTGTAGAATGAGTAGCAGGACGATGGCTGGTAGAAGAGATGCTAGAAATGACAGAAAGTGGGGATATGGGTCTGTATTTAGAAGGGCTGGAAATGGTGGATGTGCTTCTGTAATACCAACAATGGTTTGTGGGGTTGTGGAAATTCTGTATAGACTTCTTTTTACACTTAAAAGCAGTATTAAATAGGCAAGGGTTTAGAGTGCAGAGACTGCACACTAGAGCACCGAGAGGCTGCGAAATCACAGAGAAAAAGATGGAATGCACAAAATAATGAGAAACAGAGAGGATGCACAAAAAGATTGCTTAACAATTTTTATTGAGAAATGAGTTTGAATTCTTACAATTCTGTAGACCTGAGCTGCTTAGACTAAATCAGGAAGTTCATCATTTCCTGTTTAGAAAACTGAATGGTGAGGATTATTTACCTGGTTGCCTTTCATTTAGCAAAACTTCTTAGTGGTTTGCAGAACTTCATTTTTAAGTAAGATAATATTAAATTAAAAATTTGAAACTTGGTTCTAAAAAGGAATTCTTTTTCCATGTCTTTCTCTAAAATTTAGTAACAGTATTAGCACTCTGTCCTACAACAGCACAAACATGTATATTCCTAATGCTTAGAATTTTGTTTCTTATATTATTTTCCACTGAGAGAATGACATCTCCTTAGAGGGTATCTATTTCCATGTCTTCAAGCAGAAAAAAGTTAGGATTGGAAACAGCAGGTCTGAAACATGCAGTTTTTGTCAGAGAACAAAGAAGTTTTTCGAATGTCAGGGGATAAATACTAAAAAGATAAAGAAGCTATCTAGTAACATTTAAGTTTTGAAAATTTGGGCATCAAAACACAATAATAATTTTTGTTAATTGACATAAATTGAGTGTGTGAAAGCCTATGAATTCATAATAATGTGTCAAAAAAGTTTATGAAAAGTTTGAAAACAAAAAAGGAAGACAATGTAACAGAGTAGGGCTATTTTTTAGAAATTTATTTTAATAAGTAGAGGAAAGCTTTCTTCCTCCTGTTAAGCATATGAATTTTGAATATAGAGAACAGTGAGTAAAATAAATGATCAGTACTGATGTTACCCATAATACTGGTATATCATCGGTGGTCATACACAATAACCAAGTAGAAAGTAGAAAAATGACCTGTGTATACTGAGATGACAGATTAGCCAAATGTCCTACAAAAGAGATTTACCTTCACATCATTTATTCTTTTTTTTTTTTACACAATTTATTCTTTAATTAGGTGATGAGACTTGTAGATGGCTCTACTAATTATAGTGAGATACAGATGTCAGTAAATTTCTTTTTTTTTTTTAAAGATTTATTTATTTATTTGGGAGAGCGAGAATGAGAGAGAGTATATGAGAGGGGGGAGGGTCAGAGGGAGAAGAAGGCTCCTTGCTGAGCAGGGAGCCCGATGTGGGACTCGATCCCGGGTCTCCAGGATCATGACCTGAGCCGAAGGCAGTTGCTTAACCAACTGAGCCACCCAGGTGCCCCGATGTCAGTAAATTTCTAATTATAAGCATCCTTCCTAGATGATTCTTGTCTCCTAGTATTCACAGCCTTGTGTAATCTGGCCCTGCCAAGTCACTCACATCTAATGAATAGACTAAAACAAAAGTGCTGAGATATCATTTCCTAGATTACATTTTGAAACGACTGGCTTCCATCATTCACTGTCTCTCTTTGGCTTTATTGGTTTGTCTGCTCTGATGAAGCCAACTGTCCACAGAGTTCCCACCAGCCGGTAAAGTAAGAGATGCTCTGTTCTACGGTCCAGGAAGAACTGAATTCGACCAATGGCCAATGAATAAGTTTGAGAGGTCATTCAGCTGAGCCTTGTGATGGCTGCATTCCTGGATGACGGACACCTTGAATGCCGCTGTGTGAGAGACACGGAACCACAGGACCCAGCTAAGCCATGCCCAGATTCTTGACCCATAGTAACTGTGAGGTAACAAATGGTGTTGTAAGCCACTAAGTTTCAGAGTAATTTGTTGCTTGCTAATAGATAATTAATACACCAACAATGATGAAGTTTAGGTGCATCCTTGTCCCATGTCCAAACAGGAATAGATTGGCAGATGATCCAGAGTTTGCTACCTGGGCTAGAGACAAAATCTTTTTCAGTTGTGTCTGTTCAGGTTTCTACTAGGAAAATACATCTGCTAAACTCACTGTTAACCATATATAAGAATAAGAATATGCATTAGGATGGGAATAGCACTAATAAAGAAAGAAAATGTAAGGATTTTAAATACCAGAAAAAATTTAACTGGTTTTAGGGCAGGTGCAATAAATTCATATCACTGTTACTTTGTGCATGTATTTTCTCTATTAAGAAGTTTAAGGTATTGGGCGCCTGGGTGGCTCAGTTGGTTGAGCGACTGCCTTCGGCTCAGGTCATGATCCCAGGGTCCTGGGATCGAGTCCCACATCGGGCTCCCTGCTCTGCGGGGAGCCTGCTTCTCCCTCTCCCACTCCCCCTGCTTGTGTTCCCTCTCTCGCTGTGTCTCTCTCTGTCAAATAAATAAATAAAATCTTTAAAAAAAAAAAAAAAAAAAAAAAGAAGTTTAAGGTATTAAGATATCTAATATAGTATATGACATTCTGAAAGAAGTAGATTTAAATTAAATTTTAGAATAATTTGAATAAATAAGTTCACAATCAATGTTCAGATGTTTGGAGAAGTGTTGACTTTTAAAGTTTTTTTTTTTTAAAGGTTTTTCTTTTCTTAAGATTTTATTTATTTGACAGAGAGACAGAGTACAAGCAGGGGGAGCGGCAGGGAGAGAGAGAAGCAGGCTTACGCTGAGCAGAGAGCCCAATGCGGGGCTCCATCCCAGGACCCTGGGATCATGACCTGAGCCGAAGGCAGAAGCTTAACCAACTGAGCCACCCAGGCATCTGGGAAACTTTGACTTATTAATTATGTAACTCAGTGTAGATATTTATAAGAATATTAATTTTTAATTCCTGAAGGATTATTACATATTCAGTATTGTGTAAATAACACGGATATTAGGAATATTTTTCTTGTTACACTAAAGCTCCTTGGACATTAAAAAATCTATCAATATTAGATATTAACTGAGGATTTCTAAAATTTTAAATGTCTATGAAATGTCAATGCCTGCTTAAGCTTTCTTCCCCCCATTATAAATGGGAGCGACTTCTAATGACTTTTAGTATTAACACACATTCATATCTACGATAATTTCTCAATTACTTTTTAATGGTAATTATTGAAACTAGATAATATTAACTATTGGTCAGAAATCAAAGGTGAGAATCTTGGTTATCAGGAGTGTTATTGAACTGGTTATTGAAATGGGTGAAGCCCAGTCCTCTGCAGAATCACATAGAATACACATAAACTTTTCTCTGCAAAGGACAGAAAGCCAAGGCTTTTATCCAGTGACTGTCTCTATTCGGTTGAGTTGCCCTTGAAACTCTTTGTACTTTTGACTGTCTAGGAACCTCAATCCAAATGCATGCAAGGAACTCTTAATTCAAATGAAAGAATCCAGAGTAACTCATTCTTGAGTAATTTTTTAGGTAGCTAATAGAGGGCTGTATTTACTTTGTAATCTCCTATGTTATATTCAAATTCACCTTCACAAGTACTTTCTTTTGTTCATAGAAACTAATTGTAGACAATGATGAGGGTTGTAGGAAATTGTGTGATATTTCAGATACTGACAGATCCAGAGAAACTTCTTCCCATTCTTTTGGGGGTGGGTATTTTTGCTTTTTCCCCACTCCTGAAGTCTCATTCCACATGGAAAGTATAGGCATACCTCAGAGATATTGTGGGTTTGGTTCTAGACCAGTATAATTAAAAGGAAATATCACAATAAAGTGAGTCAAATGAATTTTTTTGGTTTTCTAGTGTATATAAAAGTTATGTTTGGGGAGCCTGGGTGGCTCAGTCGGTTGAGCATCCGGCTCTTGGTTTTGGTTCAGGTCATGATCTCGTGGTTGTGGGATTGAGCCCTGGGTTAGACTCAGTGTGGAGTCTGCTTGGGATTCTTTCCCTCTTCCTCTCCCTCCCCACTCCCTCCCCCTCAGCCCCTCCCCCTGCTCCTCCATGCTCTCTCTCTAATAAATAAAATCTTAAAAAAAGTTATGTTTACACTATACTGTAGTCTACTAAGTGTCTAAATCTAAATCATTATGTCTAAAAATATATACATATCTCAATTAAACATACTTTATTGCTAAAAAAAGGCAACCATCATCTGAGCTTCCAGTGAGTCATAATCACTGATCATAGATCATAATAACAAATATAATAATAATGACAAAGTTTGAAATATTGCAACAATTACCCAAATGTGATACAGAGACACTAGGTGAGCAAATGCTGTTGGAAAAATGGCGCCAACAGATTTGCTCAAAGGAGGGTTGCCACAAACCTTCGATTTCTGTGAAGTGCAATAAAGCAAAGCACATTAAAATGGAGTATGCCTGTATTTAATTCATGTGACATTCATGGCCTCTGCCCATGCCCTTCCTCCTCCCGTAGAGAAGAAAGAGCAACTTATCTGATAGTTGAGTTTGGAAGGAGAAACTAGGCAAGCATAGTTTATTCGTCTTGACTCCCATTTCTCTTGGGACTTAGCTGTACAGAGAAAACACACATAGGATTTGACTCCTCCTACCATTAAGTGTTATAGTGGTAGACACTTCCACTCGAGATGCCTGTGGTAAGTTGTTGCCTGTGATTGTATTAGTAAGTATGAGAAAAGCCGCCGGCCTGTCAGTAATAAAGGTGATATTTTGATTTCTGTCTGCTTGATTCCTCTTTGTTTTTCTCTTAATTAATACAGAATATGGTTGTGAAAAGAAGAATGTTCTCTATTATTCCTAACCCACCATTGTTCTACCTTTAAGTTACAGAAACAGTTTGAAATTTCCTGACAGACTTTTCCTTTTTGTATATACTTACTTACAAATGACAATGACTGTAATGTTTTGTAACTTCCTCATGAATGTAGTTCCTCTTCCACAAATCTCACATCTACAGTTAGATTTGCATTTTTTTTTCCAAATCAGGCATACATTTCCATAACTTTGGTAGAACTGTGATATACTTTTAGTCATTCTTCTATGATTTTACTTCCTCACAAAACCATTCTTAGGGGCGCCTGGGTGGCTCAGTAGTTAAGCGTCTGCCTTTCGCTTGGGTCATGATCCCGGGGTCCTGGGATCGAGCCCCACATCGGGCTCCCTGCTCCGCTGGAGGCCTGCTTCTCCCTCTCCCACTCCCCCTGCTTGTGTTCCCTCTCTCGCTGTGTCTCTTTCTGTCAAATAAATTAAAAAAAAAAAAAAACCATTCTTAATGGACAAAAGATAGTTTCTTCTCCATCATGCTCATGGATATTAAATAAAGATTTGGTGTTCACCATTGACCCTTAGGGCTAAGGGATAATAGCATTTACATCTGGAGTACTGGTGGAGGTTTATGGGTAAGGGAATCTCCAAGAGGAATTTCCAGTTTACACTGTGGAGATTTCCCCTTCTTTGTCTTTTGTTAAAGAACAAGCAAAGTACCTACTACCTTTGGGTCTCACTATAAATAGTTAAGGGTCTCCTTAACTGTTGTTTTACCTTCTACGTTGGTTGATTTTATTCATCTGTCTTCTAAATCACGTTGATTCAAAACCATCTTTTGAACTGTAATAACAAATGTAGGGTTTAATTTGTCTCCATAAATTGTTTTATTTTAGTGATCTATTTAACCACTTAGCATTAGGGATTGGTTTAGCAGCTGGTCTTATTAACATCTTTATAAACAATATGGAAAAGAAAATGTTCACAGTGAAATTTCCAAATTTGCCAATGACCCTAAGCTCTTCTGGTTAATGAAATGCCAACCTGATGGGGATAAACTGCCTGAAGACCTCATGAAGCTGCATTAGTGGACAGAAAATTGACATATGAACCTCAGGAAGGACAAAGATAAGATAATGAGCCAGTGCGTTTAGGAAGAAAATAGTCCAAAGTATGCTTGCAGTGTAATGGGCTTGGACTTATCCATTACAATTCCAGGATCATTGTAGACTCTTCTCTGAAGCCAGTGATGGGTTTTTTAAAGACTGATAAATTTCTGACAACCAGCAGGACGGGAAGAGAAGAAAACAAAACATGATATGCTCTTCTTACAGAAAATCATCATGCAGATATACCTGTTATTCATATATATATATTCACCTGATCACTATATTCAAGACTATAATGAAAAAGAAAGCACTAAAGGGTAAGACATCTGAAACAACCAAGAAGAATGGCAAGGCTGCCCTGTAAATGTAGATTTAAAAGATATAAACTCCAATATAGAATGGCAAAGTTTGAGGGAAAATAGAGCCAACACCTCTAACATATTTAATGATTCTATTTTGTATGTGAAAACTGGCTAACTCTCTTAAAGGAGGCAAAACAAAGACAAAAAACAAAGGCATTTTTAATTGATAGTTTCAAGAGAGAGTGGATTTATGAAACTCATTTCCTGGAGAGAGGGTTCCTGATGACGGTAGAATTTCCAAAAAGAATTGAATGAGCTCTTGTAGTATGCATTTAAGTTGTTTTTTAAGGGGAAATGATAATTGTGGATTTATTTCTATCTTTAAGCTGAATATCAGTATGTATATATGCATTCTTATTACCTATCCTTTGGTATCCATCAGAGGCAGGAAAAAAAAAAAAGGCAGCTTCTCAGGACCAATAGTTTCATGAGTTGAGAAGTTAAAAATGGAGATGTATAATTAGTACATGAGTTTCTCAAACATCTGTCACATCATATTGTTTAGTTACTATTGAGACAAGGCAGTGAACATCTAACAGATTTAATCTTTGTAAAACAGAAACATTTCTCAACATTTTTCTTTCTTAAGCGAATCAATGAATTCTCATCTGGGGGAAACTAGCCCATATTAGCAAAATCCTTGCTGAAACAACCTGAAAACTCAGGAATTTATTTATGATTTGAGTTTATGTGTTTAGAAATACTGGACCACAACCTTACTTGTTTCAGTGCTGTTGATTTTCAGTAGCTAATCAAGAGTACCCTGGTGTAAATCAGTCAACTGCAGTGTGACTCGCACTTGATAATATTCAAAGACAATCTTAGAATGGTTAACGTGATAGCCACGCACAGACATGGTCTACTTCTAAGAAAATTATACTTTGTTGGCTATAATCTATTCTCATTTGTCTACCTAGTTTTTAAGGATGAATGAGAGTAAAAAATGATCTAAGGTGGGGTCAACAAGTATTTTTTGAAAAGGTCCAGATAAGAAACATTTTAGGCTTTCTGGATCATGTGGTCCTTGTTGCAATTGCTCAGCCTCGCTCTTGTAGCACAAAGACAGCCCTAGACAATAAATAAAAAGTTAGGTGAGGCTATTTCTTCCTATGAAACTTTACTTCCCCAAACAGGCACCTGGCCTGATTTGGCCTTTGGGTCAGCTGACATCTAAACTAAGGGTGAGGGGCACCTGAGTGGCTGTTTAGCCTTCAGCTCAGGTCATGATCCCAGGGTCCTGGGATGGACCCCCGCCTTGGGCTCCCTGCTCAGCGGGGAGCCTGCTCTCCCTCGCCCTCTGTTGCTCCCCCTGCCTGTGCTCTCTCTCTCAAATAAATAAATAAAAATCTTTAAAAAAATAAACTAAGGGGGAGCTTAGATTAATGAAACATAACTTACGCAAGCTTTCCAAAGTAAAGATATTAAATAGAAGCATCTGTTTCATAGGAATCCCCTTTGATTTAACGTGTGTATGTGGTATACCTTTACTTTTAAGACTTGTTCTGCCTGGCCCAGGTTTTATGTTGAAAAGAATATGGGATTTGCACAGAGATGGCCTGGGCTTGGGCCCTGTTCTTCCACTTGTTACTGGGGTGACCTTGAGCAAGGGGCTTGTTAACTTTTCTAAGTCTTGTTTTTTTCTTCATAAAAATGGGATTATAATAATGTTTAGCTGTGAGAATTAAAGAAGATTAATGTAAAGGATTTTGTAAAAATCACCTACAAATACTTAAAGACAGCAGCAGTTACTGTTACCACCATCCAGGGTTGCTGGCAATTTTTCTCTCAGTATCTTTCTAAGCCTATTAGCTCCATGTACTCTCCCTAAATGAGAAAAAAAGCTAATCCAAGGACGGTCTTGCAATATCATATACTTCATAGAAATAATTAAATTGTCCGGTAATAATAAGCTTTTAAGAAATGTACATTTGTAGAGAAAAAGAAACCTTAGAGTTTATAAAAACAAAAAATAAGAGAAGTTGTAGTAGTTGATGTAAGTGATAATAGGAATTTAAGAAGAAAAGAATATTAGAGGGTGAGAGTTAGAGACAATAAGCAGAAGACGAAAGATAACTCAAGGGACAAAGCCAAAATAGGACTAACAGTGGGAGTTCAGGAGGGAAAAGAATTCGAAAGGCAAAGTTAATGAAAGTAGATTTAGTTCAAGGCTAGTATTAGAGTCTGCCAGCAAAGCACTGTATATAGGAAGTTTGTAGCTCTGGGCTTATCGGTCCCCATTACCAGTGTGACCACTTGACTTCCACACTTTGTTTCAGTTATTACACTTAGGACCTTTCCATTTGTATCTGTATTTACTGACAGGCATCCAAAGATAAGAACCAGGGAAGCATTTAAAATAATATCCCACAGTTCTGTTGGTTCTGTATTTCTAATCAGAGAAAGCTTCCTTGAGAAAAATGACACCCATGTGCCCTGACTACAAAATGAGTTAAGATAAATGAAGATTAAATAGCAGACTTGTTAATCAGGATTTGGGGTAGACTTACATTTTCACAGTCCATTTTCTCGCTCTCACTTTCTCGCTCTCTCAAGCCTGCATTCCTGCTTATACATTCTCACAACACACATCCACACCCACGCACGCCTGTCATACTTTCTCTACCCAGATGGATGAAATGGACTGAAGTTGGGTGCACCAGTGTGTCTTTTATAATCAGTATTCACTGTCTCAGAGTCAGACAAATGAGGAGAAAATAAAGAACATACTTTTTTTTTTAAAACAGAGAAATGACATTCCTATTTCTCTTCCTGATAGGACTCAAACTAACCTATCTAGGTACCACGTTCATATTAAGTGGATATTCGGTTGTACCATCTGGCAAACAGAAGGTTAAAAGTATGACTGTTTAAGGAGAAACAAACAATTCAAGAGGGTTTTATTTTCATTTCAGGAAAGAAGTATTTGGAATATGTCTCCTCATCCCCAAACATAGTTATTTTCAGTCACTGGATTATATGTGGACTTGGCTACACCAGCAAAAATATAAAAACACACTGAAGAACTGTATCTTATCTTTTGTTAATTTGGGTTTTTTAGCGGATTTGGAAGTTTGGGCTTACTGGGAAGAGAAGAACAGTTAAATAATGGGAACAAGAAGATTGGGAGTGGCTTGATACGTGAGAGAACGGAATTAATTGCTTTGTGGAGAAACATTCTGCAAATTCTAAGAAGTACTATCCAGGGTTACCAAAGATAGAAAATCTTTCAGGAAAAAAAACTTAAGGTCAAAATATTAATGGCATTTTCATATTTTTTTCTGATTTTAAGAATGGAAGAGAATGTGTTTTTGGATACAACCTAAATATCCAGGGCTGGGGCGGGGGGGTGGTGGTACAGGGGGAATACCTATTCTGGTGATAGTAGCATCTCTCTTTGTTTCATTTTCAGCGATTTAGGTATCACTCTGTAACGAAAAGCAGACTGGATAGGACTTTCCTCCAGGCCCCAGATCCTCCATCTTAATAAGATAAATCATTCTTTATTCTTCTTTTACAGAATTTCCTTTTTTTTTTTCTGATTCCAAACTTATTTCAGCCCCTTCTATACAAAGGAAAAAGATTCCTAGGACTATGATTTCAGTATATGTTCTTCCAAAAAGATTGAGTTAGTCCATCTAAATTTTATTATTTTTAGCCCAATTGATGGAGAAAGCAAGAAGAAAAGACGAAAACGTTACAGGTTTTCCCCAGAACTCTCCTCATCCCAGGTCGACAGGTGTATGATCTTATCCCCATCATCCTAACTCACTCACAGAACAGTAGTTTCCAAACATAACAAGACCATTATTTTAACCAGTAACTAAAGTGAAGACTGAAAGGAATGACCTGAATTGGATTGAAATTGCTTATCTCTAGATTGCCTTTTAGATAATTATAAATACCTGAAGTAATCAAACACATGCACCTAAGCTTGCAGAGCAGCTTGTCAAAGTCTGTTTGCTTAAGAATACCCTGCTTTGCTCTTTTTTTCCTAATGCATTACAGAAGAAACACTCCACTATGGTAACATATGATGAAAGTGACACTGATTTGGAATGTAAATATATGCAGGGTGTTTTAAACCGACAGCATTTTGTATGAAAAAGTACTTTTAAAAATATATACTGTATTTGAAATTCAATTGACAGAGAATAAAACAATAACAATCATTCTATTGTAATTTTTAAAGCATACATTGAAAGAGGATATTCACTCAAGGATATAATTTTTTTTACTTAGTAAGAAAAGAGTGAATATCTTACTCAGTTATTTTTTAATACTTGGCTATGGAGTGAAGCTGGTTGAAAAATTGGCTTTTCATTAGGGGGAATCACATGAAATTGCTGATATTCAACTTTTTTAACCTACATAGAGGGTAATTTCACATGGTTCAACTTAAAATATAAGGCTTCTTCAAAGGAACAGTATCGCTCCAAAAAGAAAAGGGGATACTCATTAAATCAGTAACCCTTTTGTGTTTTTTATATTTGGAATGGCATCTAAAGACTTGCAGTTATATCACTTATAACATATTCCTGCAGTTTCTCAGGGCTATTTTCTGGAAATTGTATGGAATATCTAGAATCCACATGGATTTAGGGTTCTAATCTAGACTCAACATCTTTTAAAGTCTTGAATATAGCCATTGGTTTGCCAGGACAATTTAAAACATTCCGTTACATGTACACACCCATAAATCCACCACCACAATCAAAATGTAAAACATTTCCTTCACCCCATTTTATGTTCCTTTACAGCCAAGGCCCCCACATCCCTAGGCAACCACTGATTTGACTTCTATCACTATAGATAAATTTTACTTTTTATAGAACTTATGAAAGTGGAATTACATAGAATGTACTTTTTTGTTCCAGGCTTCATCCAGCATAATGTTTTAGAGATTCATCCATGTCGTTGTGAGTATCAGTTCATTTCTTTTTATGGCTATGTTGTAGTTCCTTTATATGAATACATCATAATTTTGTTTATACACTCAGCTGTTGATGGGTTGTTGTTGATAGTTTTTGGCTATTGTTAAAGAAGCTATGAATACTTGTGTACAAGACTATGTTTTCATTTTTCTTAAGCAAGTACCTAGGAGTGGATTTTTTGGATCATATAGTAAATATGTGTTTAAATTTGTAATAAATTTCCAAATAATTTTTCAAAGTGGTAATACCATGATTTTTGTTTCATAGCCTCTTTATTAATTTTCTTATTGCGGCAGTAACAAATTATCATAAATTTAGTGGTTTAAAACAACACATATTTATTATATTGTAGTCCTGGGGATCAGAAGTACAAAATGAATCTTTTGGGGCTAAAGTCAAGTTGTCAGTAAGGCTGATTCCTTATGGAGGCTCTGAGGGGAGAATCCATTTCCTTGCCTTTTTCATATTTACCTGAATAATCCAGGATAATTTCTTATCTCAAGATCCTTAAGTAAATCACATATGCCAAATTGCTTTTTACATATAAGGTAACAGTCACAAGTTCTGGGGATTATGATCTTGATATTTTGGTGGGCCATTATTCAGCCTACCATTTTCTCTAACCTTGTAATCAAGTAATTTCAACCAGAATTACTCATTCAGCCAAAACTCTAAGGTGCATAAATGTTTTTTGTATAACTTCCTTAGGCTTAATACCTACTTGCATTTCGTGGTTACTGTGTGCCAAATACTAGTGCATAGAGTTGGCAAAACCACAGGATGATGTAGGATCAGGGTGTGGGTTTTTTTTGTTGTTGGGTTTTTGTTGTTGTTGTTGTTATTGTTTTGTCACCTAACGGAGTTGAAAGTGTGATCAGCTAGTGGGAACATGGGAATCTGAGATGGCCCTACTAGTAAGCTTTAGTGGTGGCCAGAAAGGGCCCTACTTACTTACATTTTGGGGAGTCTAAACCTCAGAGGGAAGCCAGAATTCTGGTCAAGTCTGTGGGGGATCCCAGAGCCGATGAGTCCATGGTGGAGTTCCATGGGGTTCAGCCTCCAAACTGCAAAGTTTAGAGAAGCCCTGAGTCCAGCATCATGCCTGAGAGGTAGATTGGCAATGCTGGAAAAGATATCTGATCACTAGGTTCAAGGACAACCTCTCAGAGCTCCATGGCACGCTAGTGGGAGAGGCAAGAGCTAAACGTAACTCAGTAATCCCAAAAGAGGCAAATGGTTTAGCCACTAATATCTGGAGGTTATGACGGGACAGCCTTGTAAAGATAGGACAAGCATCAAGTGTCCAAGTGTACCCAAAGACAGAGTGAACAAAACACTCATCATTGACCAAATGAAGACTGAGGATGCACACTTCATAGATATTCCTGGCCTGATGCTGGAGACATAATGTAAACCTCACTGAATTTAGATTACCCTTGAGGGGAGGGAAAAAAGAAAACCATGAAATAATAGATTTTTAAATCCAAAGAGACTGAGGCATATCTGGGAGTGACTGAGCCACCTTGAATTAGGAAGACTAAATTTTCCATTAAAGCATACTTGAGAGTTAAGTGAAAATCATTTATAGAAAAACAAAGATTACATTTTAGCAAACCTGACATGTTGTCTGAGAGCATCATGCTCCTTAAATAAAGAGAAGTTATGTAAAAATACTTTAACAAAGGTAATGCAATTACCAGGCTTGACGAAGATTACATGACCATACATATTGTTCCTTGAGATTTCAGATTCTTTGTTCTTAGGATCATCAGAAGTGTTAGCCCTAGAGATTTTTTTTAGAGATTAATCTTAGAGGTTCACCTTACTTAAGATCGTGGGGAAGATTGTAAGAGGTAATGTGTGTGAAAAATTCATGGGAAGTCCTACTCGTGTGTGAAAGACCATTGTTTTCATTTTTTAAATGGCAAAGCCATGTTCTCTTAACTGCAGTCCATTTCCTTTTCTATAGTATCAGATATGTTGTCTTTCACATCCCCTCTCCTGCCCCCACCTACTATAAGATGACAGCATCATGTGATAGTGAAAAGGAAAGTGCTCAAGTTCTTCCATCTTCGAGTCCCACAAAACAAGGGAGTATTATTAGGTGTCTGACTAGTTGTTAATAACAGCTTGAAAATGTGAGTGTCACTGGGCTGTGAGTGTTTTCTGAAGTTCGTCATTTTGGCAGTTTAATGTGAGATATTTCATAGGGGAGGGGTGGGTAGGAGAAGATGCAGATTTGGCCTCCATTTCTTGTTGATTGTAATCACGTTTGTCACTCACCTGTTTGAACTGCTAAAACCCTTTAGGAGCCTGATTGTCGAAGCCTCCTGTTAAGTGGAAAAAAGTCTCCCCTGCCTCTTAGCAAATCATGGTAAACATGTCAACACGTTATGGGATGTGGTAAACTTTTGAATATATGAACATCTGATGGGGAGATCTTTTTGATCGGAACTTTTATGTTGGTTCAATAGGCAGGACTAGTTTTCTACTTTGTTTACTTTCAGGTATCTGAGACAGTTAGACACATATGCTGGGACCTGGGGTCAGCTCTCTGTGAAATGTATGGAAACACATTTAACACATGGGCTTTTGAGTTTCCCCACCAAACCCGGCACCTCTCCTAGTATTTTAAATGGGAGGTCCTGCCTCTAAGATGGTGCCTAGATATTCTAAAATAGATACATTAAATCAAGTACAAAATGTGGTTAGATTTTTTTTTCCCCTGGGTGTTTGCAGCACATTTGTAAAAGTTGTTAAAAGACTTGTTTTGCTGAATTTTCATTAGCACATTCTTAGTGAGATAGTAACATTCAGTATCACTGACAAATATATTGGGCATCTCTAGTGAGAGTTTTTCTAATTATTGGATTTGTAGTTATTCAGGAGTTGGCAGAAATTCTAAATACTAATAATTTAAGGAATCTACCAATTACTGCAATGACCCTAATATTCTAAATAATAATATCCACAGCTACACTTATTGAACACTTACTGTGTTCCAGGCATTGTTTACAGTGCTTCCCATGTGTTACCTTATTAATCACAACAACCCTCTGAGACAGGCACCACTATTATCCCCCTTTTAAAGATGAGGAGACAGACTTTTTAAGCACTGTGCTCTAGCTCACAAAGCTAGTGAGTGGTAAAACTGTAATGTGAACAGAGTCAGTCCCGCTCTATAACCAGTATTCTTAATACCACCCCAATTATATACCACTTTCTTTAGTGTTTATTTTATTTTTTTAATTAAGACTCTTTTTTTACAGCAGAATTGAAGGGAAGGTATAGAGGTTTCTCATATACCGCTGTCCCAAGGCACAGCCTCCCTTTTTATCAATATTCCTCACCAGAGTGCTACGTTTGTTTTAACTGCTGAACCTACACTGACACATCATAATCACCCAAAGTCCATAGTTCAAATTAAAGTTCACTCTTGGTGTTGTACATTCAATGGGTTTGGACAAATGTATAATGACATGTGTCCTTCATAATGGTAACAGAGTATGATACCCTAAAAATTCTCTGTACTCTACCTATTCATCCCTCCCCCCTCCTCCCAACCCCGGGTAACACTGATCTTTTTATTGTCTCCATAGTTTTGCTTTTTCCAGAATGTTATTTGTTAAAATCATACAGTATATGTAGCCTTTTTAGATTGGCTTCTTCACTTAGTAGTATGCAGGTAAGGTTCCTCCATGTCTTTTCATGGTGAGATCACTCATTTCTTTTTAGTACTGAGTAATAGTTCGTTGTCTGGGTGTACCAGTTTATTTACCCATTCATGTACTGAAGGACAACTTGGTTGCTTCCAAGTTTTGGCAATTATGAATAAAGATGTTATAAACATCCACATGCATTTTTTGTGTGTGGATATAATCTTCAACTCCCTGGGTAAATACCAGGAAGTACTATTGATGAGTCTTATAATAAAAGCATGTTTAGTTTTGTAATAAATTTTCCAGAGTGGCTGTATCACTTTGCATTTCCACCAGCAATGAGTTCCTATTGCTCCACATCCTTGCCAGTATTTGGTGTTGTCAATGTTCTGGATTTTGACCATTCTAATAGGCATGTAATGGTATCTTGTTGTTTTAATTTATGTTTCCCTAATGACATATGATGTGAAGCATTTTTTCATGAGCTTATTTGCCATCTCTATATCTTTTTTGGTGAGGTATCTGGTAAGATCTTTGATCCATTTTTTAATTGGGTTGATTGTTTTTTTATTGTTAAATTTTAAGTGTTCTTTGTATATTTTGGATAATAGTCCTTTACCAGGTATGTCTTTTGAAAATATTTTCTCTCACTCTGTGGCTTCTCTTCTCATTCCCTTGGCATTGCCTTTTGCAGAGCTCAAGCTTTTAATTTTAATAAAGTCCAGCTTATTAATTATTTCTTTCACGGATTGTGCCTTAGGTGTTGTATCTAAAAAGTCATTGCCCCACCCAAGGTTATGTAGGTTTTCTCTTATTTTGTCTTCTAGGATATTTCTAGTTTTAGATGTTACATTAGGTCTTTGATCCATTTTGAGTTAATGTTTGTGAAGTGTGTAAGTTCTGTGTCTGGATTCATTTTTTTTTATGTGGATGTCCAGTTGTTTCAGCACCATTTTAAAAATAGTTTTATACCTTTGTTTGACAATCAGTGGTTAGTTCTCATCCACATGAATTGTAGATTTTTGAAAGTGGTGACAAGTACATAGGTAGCAAACGTTTAGAGTTTGTTTGGTGAATCTTCATCCTCGTTTTGTTTTCTGGACAACTGCACATGGATACGGTATGGAACGTTCCTTATTCCTTTGGCCCAGAGAGCTTTGTTGAACATGGTGTAATTGCACACATCTGGAGTTCCCATCTCCCGCATGGCAAATTTCTGGGTCTCTTTGAGTGCCCGAGGGACATGCTTCTTGAAACCCACTCCATGGATGTGCTTGTGAATGTTGATGGTGTATTCTCTGGTCAGTACCTCTTCGATGGCAGAATGGCTCTTCTTTCCACCCTTCTTTTTGGGAGCTATTCTGCCAGGTCCTTGCTGGAAAGCTCAGCACCATTTATTGAAGAGAGTGTCTTTTTTTTTTAGATTTTATTTATTTGAGAGAGAGAGAGGGAGGGAGGGAGAGCACAGAGGAAGAAGCAGACTCCCCATTGAGTAGAGAGCTGGATGTGGGGCTTGATCCCAGGACCCTGAGATCATGACCTGAGCCGAAGGCAGATGCTTAACCAACTGAGCCACCCAGGTGTCCCTTGAAGAGAGTATCTTTGCTCCATGTATTGCCTTTTCTCTTTTTTCTATTTATAAGGGTCTATTTCTGTACTCTCTATTCTGTTCCATTGATCTATTCGTTTATTCTTTTACCAATACCACACTTCTTTATAGTAAATCTTACCCCCCTCTTAGTGCTATCATAAAGGGGGGAATTTGAGCTTGATAAAGGTTAGAATGTAAAACTGATGTGACTTCCCCCCCTTTTTCTTTTTTCTCTTTTCTCCTGCCATATCCCTAACACTGTGGATATCTAATGAGAAAACTGGTCTAAGGATTCCCTACCTAAAACTCACTGTTTTTTTGTTTTTTTTTTTAACTTTATTTATTTTAGAGCGAGAAAGGGAGAGAGAGCATGGTGGGGAGAGACAGAGAGAGAAAGAGAGAGAAACTCTAAGCAAACTGAATGCTGAATGCAGAGCCTGTCATGGGGCTTGATCTCACAACCCAGAGATCAGAGATTGTGACCTGAGCTGAAACCAAGAGTCGGGGCTTGACTGACTGCATCACCCACGCACCCCTAAAACTCATTGTTTTGAGGCTACTTTGCCAAATTAGTCTTAGCCCTTGTAAATAGGTTTTTGTTTGTTTGTTTTTGGTGGTTTTGTTTTGTTTTGCTTTTGTTTTTAACTATTATCTTCCCATCAGTGGGGAACTTAGGTTCTGAATCCCAGTGAATGGCTGGGCTATTGATGTCCCAGAGTTCCAACCAGCCTTTCCACAAAGTTTTAACAGGGTCATACTCTATCCAGTTTTTACCACCTCATATCAAATGAACATCTTAGTGATAATCTAGTTTTCTCCTGATGCTGAGAACTGATGCTATCTAGAACTTAATATGTATTCAAATGGTTTCTTGAACTTTTCCTGTCTCAGCACTTAACATACTTTCTTATCTTTTCATCTAGACTCTCAACTTTTTGACGACAGAAATGGTGTCTTTTTTATTACTGAATCTCTAGGACCTAGTAATATTTGTTGACTACATAAAGGCCTATATCAGGGAATACTCTTTCTGTTGTTAATGACAGAAAATCCAACTCAAACTAGCTTAAGCAAAAAGCAAAATAAATAAATAAAACAAACCCAAAACAAAACAAAATGAAATCCCCCAGCACATTAGTTCATGTAACTGCAAAGTCCAAGACTCAAGTAATGTTTAAGAAGCTTGTCTTTTTTTTTTTTTAACTTTTTGCTCCCTCTGCTGTGTTTGGCTTCACTTTCTGGCATGCCTTCTTTATATGGAGGCGCTTGTTAAAGCAAATACAAATTTTAGTTCTGATTGGACCCGATTGAAGTCAGGTAGTATTAGTCATCCAGCTTTGTTCTTCTTTTTCAGTATTGTGTTGACTATCCTGGGTCTTTTGTCTCTCCTTATAAATTTTAGAATTTGCTTGTTGATACCCACAAAATAACTTGCTAGGATTTTGATTGGGATTGTATTGAATGAATCTATAGACTAGGTTGGGAAGAACTGAAACTTGAGTCTTCCTCAATATGAACATGGACTCCATTTTAGTTTTTTTATTTCACTCATCAAATTTCTATAATTCTCTTCATATAGATTTTATACATATTTTAAAAGATTTACACCTAAGTATTTCATTTTTAAGTGTCAGTGTAAATGGCATTGTGTTTTTAATTTCAAATTTCATTTGTTTATTGCTGGTATATAGGGAAGTTACTGGCTTTAACCTTGTATCCTGCAACCTTGTTATGATCACTTATTAGTTATTGGAGGGGTTGTTGTTGTTGTTGCTTTTTTGAGATTTTCTGCAGGGATGATCATGTCACTTGTGAGCAAAGATATTTTTGTCTTTTTCCCAACCTGTATTCCTTTTCTTTCTCTTTTCTTGTCTTATTGCACTAGGTAAAACTTCTAGTATGATGTTGAAAAAGAGTGGTGAGAGAGGATATCTGCCTTGTACCTGATCTTAGTGGGCAAGTTTTGAATTTTTCACCATTAAAGTAGGATGTTAGCTCTAGGATTTTATAGATGAGGAATTCTCTATTCCTAGTTTACTGAGAATTTTTATCATGAATCAGTGCTAGATTTTCTGTTTTTTTCCTGCATCTAAATAGATGCTCATATGATTTTTATTTTTTAGCTTGTTGATATGATGTATTACATAGATTTTAGAATGTTAAACTATATTTGCATATCTGGGATAAATCCTACTTGTTTGTGGTATGTAATTCTTTTTATACATTGTTATATTCAATTGGCTAATATTTTATTGAGGATGTTTATATCTTTGTTCATGAGAAATATTGGTATGTAATTATCTTTTCTTGTTATGTCTTTGTCTAGTTTTAATATTAGGGCAATGATGGCCTTATAGAATGAATTAGGAACTATTCCCTATGCTTCTGTCCTCTGAAAGAGATTGCAGAAAATTGATACAATTTCTTCTTTAAATATTTGGTAGAATTTGCCAATGAGCCCATTTGGTTCTGGTGCTTTCTGTTTTGAAAGGTTATTAATTATTGATTCAATTTCTTTAATAAATATAGGCTATTCATATTGTCTCTTTCTTCTTGTATGAGTTTTGGTAAATGTGTCTTTCAGGAAATTAGTCTATTTCTTTCAGGTTATCAAATTAGTGGATATAGAGCTTTTCATGGTGTTCTTTTACTATCCTTTTAATGTCCATAGGATTTGTAAAGATATCCCCTCTTTTATTTCTGATATTAATAATTTGTGTCCATTCTTTTTTTTGTTTGTTTATTAGCATGGCTTGAGGCTTATCAATTTTGCCTCTCACCATTCTTTTCACAGAATCAGCTTTTGGTTTTGTTGATTTTCTCTATTAATTTCTTGTTAACAATTTCATTGGTTTCCACTCTAGTTCTTATTATTTCTTTTCTTCTGCTTACTTTGGATTTAATTTGCTCTTCTTTTTCTAATTTCAGAGGTGAAAACTTAGATTATTAATTTTATATTTTTCTTCTTCTATAAATTAATTTAATGCCATACATTCCCCTTTAAGCACTGCTTTTGTTGCATCCCACAGATTTTAATAAGTCCTAGTTTCATTTTCCTTTAGTTCAAAATCTTTTAAAATTTCTCTTGAGATTTCTTTTTTGATCCTTGTGTTATATTGAAGTATGCTGTTTAATCTCCATGTATTTTGGATTATCCAATTATCTTTCTGTTAATGATTTCTAGTTTAATTCCACTGTAGCCTGAGAGGAGATGTATGATTTGTGTTCTTTAACATTTGTTAAATTTGGTTTTCTCACACAGATTGTGCTCTGTCTTGGTGAATGTTTTATGTGAACTTGAGAAGAATGTGTATTCTGCTGTTGCTGAATGAAGTTGTCTATAGATGTCTATTGATTGATGGTGTTGTTGAATTCAGCTATATCCTTACTGATTTTCTGCCTGCTGGATCTGTCCATTTCTGTTAGAGAGGTGTTGAAGTTTTTTCCAACTATGATAGTGGGTTCATCTATTTCTCTTTGCAATTCTATTATTTTTTACCTCATTTAGTTTGATGCTCTATTGTTAGCTGCATACATGTTAAGTATTAGCATGTCCTCTTGGAGAATTGATCCCTTTATCATTACGTAGTATTCTTTATCCCTGACAATCTTCCTTGCTTTGAAGTCTGTTCTGTCTGAATTTAATATAGCCACTCCTGCTTTTTTTTGATTAGTGTTAGTATGGCATATTTTTCTCCATTCTTTTGCTTTCTTTTATATGTGCCTTTATATTTAAAGTGGCTTTCTTGTAGACAGCATATAGTTGGATTGCGGTTTTTGATCGATTCTGGCAATCTCTGTCTTATAATTAGTGCATTTAGACCAATGATGTTCAAAGTGATTATGAATATAGTTGGGTTAGTATCTAACTTATTTGTTACTGTTTTCTTTTTATTACCCTTGTTCTGTATTCCTATTTTTGTCTTCTATTCTTTTTTTTTGCCTTTTGTATTTTTAATTGAGCATTTTATATGATCACATTTTATTTCCTCTCAGTATATCAGTTATACTTCTTTTTTTAATGTTTTTAGTAGTTGCCCTACATTTATAGCTAATCCAAGTCCACTTTCAAGTAATACTATACCACTTCACAGGTAGTGTGAGCACCTTATAATAACAAAATAATCCTAATTCCTCCCTTGTGTCATTGCTATCATTCATTTCACTCATATAAAAGCATATATTACCATAAGATATATACTTAAATATACATACAAGCATACATAGTCAAATACTTTGTTGGTATTATCATTTTGAACAAACTATTATCTGTTAGATCAATTAAGAATAAGAAAAATTAAAGTTTCTATTTTACTTTCATTTATTCCTTCTTTGATATTTTTTCTTTCTTTATGTAGATCTGAGTTTCTTTTTTTTTTTTTTTTTAAGATTTTATTTATCTGACAGAGAGACACAGTGAGAGAGGTAACACAAGCAGGGGGAGTGGGAGAGGGAGAAGCAGGCTTCCAGTGGAGCAGGGAGCCCGATGTGGGGCTCGATCCCAGGACCCCGGGATCATGACCTGAGCTGAAGGCAGATGCTTAACGACTGAGCCACCCAGGCACCCCAAGATCTGAGTTTCTGACCTATATTAAGAACTTTAACATTTCTTGCAAAGCAGATCTACTGGCAACAAATTCCCTCAATTTTTATTTGTCTGAGAAAATTTCTCCTTCACTTTTGAAGAATAATGTCACAGGGAACAGAATTCTAGGTTGTTGTTTTTTTTTCTTTATCAATACTTAAAATATTTCATTCTACTCTCTTCTTGCTTGCATGATTTCTGAGGGGAAGTCAGATATAATGCTTATCTTTGTTCCTCTGTATATAAAATGTTTTTGTCCTCTGGATTTTTCAGTATTTTTTTATCTTTTTGTTTTGTTTTTGTTTTTCTTTATCTTTGATTTTATGTAGTTTAAAAATGATATGCCTAGGTATAGTTTTTTTGTTATTTATTCTGCTTGATGTTCTCTAAGCTTCCTGGGTCTCTGGTTTGGTGTCTGATATTAATTTAGGAAAATACTTAGTATTATTGTTACAATATTTCTTCTATTCCTTTCTTTGTCTTCTCCTTCTGGTATTCCTGTTGTGTATATGTTACACCTTTTTGAACTGTCCCACATTCTTGGATAGTCTGTTCTATTTTTGTCAGTCTTTATTTGCTTTTTTTTTTAATTTTCAAGGATTCTACTGATATCTTCTAGATCAGAGATTCTTTCCTCAGCTCTGTCCAGTCTACCAATAAGCTTCTCAAAGGTATTCTTTATTTCTGTTACAATGTATTTAATCTCTAGTATTTCTTTCTGGTTCTTTCTTGGGATTTCATCTCTCTGCTTACAGTGCTCACTTGGTCTTACATGCTGCCTACTTTACCCATTATAGGTCTTAACATACTAATCATAGTTGTTTTAAATTCATGGTCTGATAATTCCAACATTCTTGCCATGTCTGGTTCTGATGGTTGCTGTGTCGCTTCAAATTTTTTTTTCCATAAGAGACTCTTAATCATAGGAAACAAATTGAGGGTTGCTGGAGGTGGGGTGGGATAACTGGGTGCTAGACATTAAGGAAGGCATGTGATGTAATGAGCACTGGGTATTATATAAGACTGATGAATCACTCATCTCTACCTCTGAAACCAATAATACATTATATGTTAATTAACTGAATTTAAATTAAAAAAACATGAAAAAACAAAATTGGTTTTCTTTTTTGCCTTTTGATATGCCTTTTTTTTTTTTAAAAAAAAACTAGACATGTTGTATTACTGCTATAAATAAGCTTTGAGTAATATGGTGGTGAGGTGTTAAGGGAGGGGAAATGTTATGGTTTTTTTTTTTAGAAATTTTATTTTATTTTTTTAAAAGATATTTATTTTAGAGAGAGAGAGCAAATGCGGAGGGGGGAGGGGCAGAAGGAGAGGGAGCAAGAGAATCTCAAGCAGACTCCCCGCTGAGTGTGGAGCCCAAGGTGGGGCTGGATCTCATGACCCTGAGATCATGACCTGAGCCGAAACCAAGAGTCAGACACTTAATGGACTGAGCCACCCAGGTGCCCCGGGAGGGAAAGTGTTTTATAGTCTATGATTAGGTCTCAGTCTTTTCTTCCCCCTTAGTTGGGATGGAGTGTCTAGAGTGTGTTGGAGTTGGTTATTACCCCCTTTTCATGTGGAAGGCTGGAGCTGGCTGGAGTTGAGTATTTCCCTTTTCCCAGAGCCAGTTAGGCTCTGATAACACCCCAGGAGGTTAGGCTCTGGTTAATTAGTTTCCCCCAAAAGAAGAGTGCTTTGACATATTTCCAAATGGTTTCTTATCTCCTCCCCTTGCTAGAAGCACAAGAGGATTTTTCTCTGATATTTACTGTGGGAACCTGGCCAAGTTCCTGTAGGTAAATCTCACAATATTTTGGAGACTCCCTTATCTCTGAGTTCCTCCTGGAGTTTTAACTCTCAGACTTGTCCTCACTGAGACTCTAGCAATTTTTCAATTATAATTCTGGTATCCTATACCAGCACTTTCTCCCTTGTTGGTTTCTTCTTATGGGTCTATCATCTGGTAAGCCATGATTTCTTGTGTTCATCTGCCTGTCTCTCCAATCTTGGGGGCAGTGGTTTTCCCCGTGTCCTCCCCTCTCTTATGGATTGAAGAAGAGTTGTTGATTTTTCAGTCTCTTCAACTTTGTACTTGTTAGAATGGACTGGCTTCTTATGCATGGAACCAAAACCCACAAGTCTAATCTCTACTTTTTTACCCCCCCCCTTTTTTTTTTTTACTAATTTCCCCTAATTCTGTTTCTTTTTCTTCCTTTCTCTTTCTCTATATCTTCACCACCTCCTTTCCTCATTTTTACTGGTCTCCCTTGCTTCTCATACTCCCCTTCTCTCTCTCTTTTTCCTCTTCGCCTCACTTCTTCTAAGGTTACATTTTCCAAAGTGTTCTAAATGTAGAAAATGTGTCACTAAACAAGCAAACATTGGTACCCAAAGTTTTAACTAGAGACTTTTAAAGAAGAGAACAGGTTAGGATCATGAGTTCTGGCATTGAGAGAAGTGAGGTGGGGGGAGATTATTTTACCCTTTGGGTTGAGGCTTCATCCAAAGGTATTGTTTTTTAAGATTTTATTTATTTGACAGAGAGAGAGAGAAGCAAGAGAGGGAACACAAGCAGGTAGAGTGGGAGAGGGAGAAGCAGGTTTCCTGCTGAGTGGGGAGCCTGTTGCGGGCTTGATGCCAGGACCCTGGGATCATGACCTGAGCCGAAGGCAGATGCTTAAAGACTGAGCCGCCCAGGCACCCCCCCAAAGGTATTTAAGGCATTGAATTTCCATTGGTATTCAATGTTCTGGTCCCAAATATCTTTTTTTCTTTTCTATTTTGTTTCTCCAGGGGAATTAGGAGGGGAAAAAAAAGCAAATGATAAGGCAGTAGGTAGAAGTGATTCATTAACCATAGAGTGGTTTAAAATGTGAACAAAAGTGGAAGTGGGGAATGACTCACTGAGAAGCAATCCAGGGAAAATCTCCTATGAGAGAAAGAAAACTATTAGCTGAAAGATAGGTGGCCTTTGGGAAAGTTGTTATAGATCTTCAATAGGTAGAGTACCTAGGAGGTTAGTTCATGCCTAAAGTTTAATAGTAATTCTCTTCCCTATTTTAAAATACAAGAAGAGGGGTGCCTTGGTGGCTCAGTTGGTTGAGCATCTGACTCTTGGTTTCAGCTCAGGTCACGATCTCAGAATTGTGAGATCGAGCCCCATGATGGGCTCCATGCTCAGTGTGGAGAGTCTCTCTCTCTCTCCCTCCCACTCTGCCCCTCCCCACCATTCTCACGTGCACTCTCTCTCTCAAATAAATAAATAAATAAATAAATAAATAAATAAAATCTTTAAAAGACAAAAATAAACTAATAAACTATAAACAGGCAATATTCATACAGAAAGCATCCTACGTACCAGGTACTTTCTATGAATTATTTTATCTTCAGTAACCTCATGAGGCAGACATAGATACTATTTGCATTTTTAAGATGAGAAATCTGGGAAGTTAAGTATCTTGTCCAAGAATACACAGTAAGGATGTGACAGAGCCAGCACTAAAGTGAGGCCTCCTGGCTCTAGAGCCCAAGTCTTACTCCGTTGGGCTGCTATAACAGAATACCATAATTTGGTGGCTAAAACAACAAACATTTAGTTCTCACAGTTCTAGAGGCTGGGAAGTTCACGGTCAAGGCACCAACAGATTCAGTGTGGGCTCCAACAGAGCCCACTTCCTGGTTCATAGACAGCCTGTTCTCCATGTGCAGACATGATAGAAGGGGCAAGGGAGCTATCTGGAGTGAGTCTCTTTTATAAGGGCACTAATCCCATTCATGAGGGCTCTAGTCTTAGGACCTAATAATTTCACAAAGGCTCTACCTCTAAATACCATCACCTTGGAGATTAGGTTTCAACATGAATTTGGTTGGGGGACACAAACATTAAGTCTGTAACAGCTCACTAGCATGAACACTTTTTAATATTGCTTCCCATTATCAATAAATGATTAATTCTTTAGTGAAGGTGTCAGAAGATAATAATCTCTTTTTTCTCTGTTAAGGAAGTTTTGAGAAAGGATAAGAGAGTTTGAGTGACTAGAAGGGAAGAGAAGGGAAGGTGAGATATAGCAACAATTGAACAGATAATATTAAAAATAAAAATAATTAATAATACAACTCAGTGTCAAGAAAATAAATAATCTGATTAAAAATGCGTAGAGGACCTGAATAGACATTTTTCCAAAGAAGACTTACAGATGGTCGACACATGAAAAGATGCTCAACATCACTAATCATCAGGGGAATGCAAATTAAAACTACAATGAAATATCACTTTACACTTGTCAGAATAGCTAAAATAAAAAACACAAGAAATAATAAGTTTAGTGAGGATGTGGAGAAAAAGAAATCCTTGTGCACTATTGATGGGATTGCAAATTAGTGCAGTCCCTGTGGAAAGAAATATGGAGATTCCTCAAAAATTTAAAAATAGAATTACTGCATGATCCGGTAATTCTACTACTGGGTATTTACTCAAAGACAATGAAAACACTAATTTGAAAAGATATATGCACCCCTATGTTTATTGCCGTATTATCTACAATAGCTAAGATATGGAAGCAACCCAAGTCTCCATCGAAGATGAACGGATAAAAAAGATGCCTTATGTGTGTGTGCATGTACACACACACACACGCACACAGTGGGCTATAACTCAGCTATAAAAATCTTGCCATTTGCAACAACATAGATGGACTTAGAGAGTATAATGCTAAGGGAAATAAATCAGAGAGACAAATACCGTAAGATCTCACTCAGATGTGGAATTTAAGAGACAAAACATAGGCGGAGGGAAGGAAAAATAAAATGAGATAAAGACAGGGAGGAAGGCAAACCACAAGAGACTTAAATATAGGGAACAAACTGAGGGTTGCTGGAGGGAAGATGGATGGGAGGATGGGGTAATTGGGTGATGGGCACTAAGGAGGGCACTTGATGTAATGAGCAATTGAGTGTTATATGCAACTGATGAATCACTAAATTCTACCCCTGAAACTAACACTATACTATATGTGAACTAACTTGAATTTAAATAAAATCTTGAAAGAAAAAAAAAAAGAAACAAAACAAATGAACAAACAAAACAAAAAGAGACAAAGATAAAACCAGACTCTTAAATACAGAGAACAAACATGGTTGCCAGAGGGGAAGTGGGGTGGCGGGGGTGAAATAGGAAGAGGGCATTAAGAGCACATTTATCTCGACAAGCACTGAGAAATGTATAGCATTGTTGGTTTATTATATTGCACATCTGAAACTAATATAACACTTTGTTAATTATATCTACAATAAAAACTATAATTAATAATAACATTTCTAGTGTGTTCTGTTTTGGGAACTCTGTTAGGCAATTTGTATATGTTACTTCATTAAATCCACAAAAATACATGATAGATAGATGCATTTATTTTACCTATTTATATATGAAGTGACAGTCATGGAGAAGATAAGCAACTTGCCCCACATTGCATAGCTAATACATGGCAGAACTAAGATTTGAACCCAAGCCCAGATGTCCTTTTTCCTCAACCACTTTACTAAGCAGAATGGAAAAAAACTCATAATGATAATTTGTGGGTAAGTCTATCCCTATGCAAAGGCACCAAATTGATCATCTTTTGGGGTCTCTGATGTTTTACTTACAGTTTAATCATTATAGTCTGAATAATCTGCACCCCTCCCAAGAATTGTTATTGAGAATTATAAGATTGAGCAGAGATTAGGAGGTTCATACAGGGATAGCTATGTTAAAATTTTAACAGGGGGGCCTAAATTTGTAATATTTTGGCAGTCTTAATGACCATTCTCCCTTCCCCCTGTCGGGAGAACATGTACTTATAAATGAGCGAATGGGAACTGTGATGCTGAGTCAGGAGGCATGCTCAGCTGGAGAGTGGACAGTATGACCCCGGATAACATAACAGAGGGACTTTTTGGAGGAAGAGATTATGTAAACACAAGAGTTTCAAAGCCTAGAGAGAGAGAAAGGCTGGATTGAGCAGGCAGGAAACAGCAGCTCGCTCTGGAGGTGGTCATTGTATCACTGTGGCTTCTACTCAAGTCAGCTCTTCCTGATTTTAGAGAGAAAAATGAAAGGATCTTGGTCCCTCAAGGACCCAGAGGACCAGAGGCCAGAGGCAATCTCTATTGTACAAGATGGGTTGGAGCAGAGTCTGAGTTCAAACTGCATGGTTCAGTCTAAGGCCACTTTGTTGAAAAAAGCGATACCCTCTGGTAGGGATTGCAGAATTCTCTTGAGTCCTTGAAGAAACTTGAGTCCTGTGGAGTGGTTTGCTTGTGGAGTGGTTGACTACTCAGGATCCCAATTAGGAATACCCTCAGGGTAAGTGCTTCCTGGTGTCAGCAACATCCCCTTGTTTACTCAACACACATTTGCATTATCATACTGGCACTAATGTGATGGAGAGAGACTGAAGGAGGTTAGACCAGAAAGCAGAGGCACAAAATGGCAGGTTTAAAAATATGAAGATAGAGGTCTTTGTTTTTGTCCGCATTAAAGGTCATTTAAAGATAAAGCATTTATCCCCAGTTTTCTAACTTCTGCTGTTTGATGAATTTGTGTCTTATTTTTAAGGAACCAACTTTTGACTTGACTGATCCTCTTTAGTGTATATTTGTTTTTATTGTATTAATTTTTTTCTGATGTGTTTTCTTCTTTTTTTCCCCCCCGACTATTTTCTTTAGGCTGTTCTTTTCCTCTATGAACATGGGAAAGAGATGCTTAGATAATTGAATTTCAGCCTCGCTTTGTTTTGTATGTCCATTTAAGGTCATAATCTCAGACTTAGCAGCATTCCATGAATTTTGATAAGTAGTATTTTTACTGTTACTCATTTAAAATATTTTCTGGACTTCAAGACTGTGATTTCTCCTTTGGCCTTCGATTGTTTAGAAATGTATTTATTATTTTTCAAACACATGTGAGGTTTTTTTTTTTTTTTTAATTGGTTTCAGTTTCTTTACATTGTGGTCATACTTTATATATACTTTGTACCCAATTTCAGTTTATGCCCTGGAATATGGTCACTTTTTGTCAGTGTTCTGTGGGCATCCGAAAAGAATATGTGTTTTACAATTGTTGAATGTAGGGAGCCTGTGTGGCTCAGTCGGTTAAGCTTCTGCCTTGGGCTCAGGTCATGATCCCTGGGTCCTGGGATCGAGTCCTGCATCGGGCTCTCTGCTTGGCGAGGAGTCTGCTTCTCCCTCTGCCTCTCTCTCTCTTTCTCTGTCTCTCATGAATAAATAAATAAAATCTTTAACAAAAAAAAAATTGTTGAATTCAGTGTCTGTTGTTACATGATAGTAGTTTATATTTGCTAATCATGTTGATGAAATCTTCTATATCTTTTCGAATCTTTTATCTGCTTATTCTATTCGTTTCTGAGAGAAGGATGTTATAATATCCTACTGTGGTTATAGATCTATTTATTTTTCTCAGTTCTCTGTATTTTTGTTTTCATGTTTAGAATTACTGTATCTTCCTGGTGAATTGAGCCTTTTATGAAGTGTTCTCTTTTTTTTGTTTGTTTTTTTTATTATTATGTTATGTTAATCACCATACATTACATCATTAGTTTTTGATGTAGTGTTCCGTGATTCATTGTTTGCGTATAACACCCAGTGCTCCATGAAGTGTTCTCTTGAGCCCTAGTAATGCTTTTTGCCATAGTCTTTAGGGCTATACCAGCTTTCTTTTGGTTAATATTTGCAGCACATATCTTTTGCTTTTATCCTTTTACTTTCAATCTTTCTGTATCCTTATATTTGTCTCTCTGTGGGAGGGAAATGGTTGAGTTTTGTTTTTTTAATTCATTTTGATAATCTGTCTTTCTTGGGAACATTTAAGCCATTTACATTCAATGCAGTTACTGATATGTCTGGATTTAAATTTCTATGTAATTTTTATTCATCCCAACTAATTTATTTTTTATCTCTTTTTTTCCCTTCTTTGGATTGATGCCATATTTTTCCTATTTTTCTAATTTCTCTCTCTGTTATCTTAGTAGTCATACATTCTTTTAATGGTTACACTAGAGATTAAAGCATGCATCCTTAAATTATCAAAGTAACCTAAATTAGTGCTCTTTTCTTTTTTTCTGGATGATACAAGAGTCTTAGCATACTTTAACTCCATTTATCCTCCCTCACGGGTTTTATGCTATTGTTGCCATCTATTTTGATTCTTAGTAAATATTAAAGTTCACAAAACATTATTGTTTTGGTTTAAATAGCCAGTATTTATTTAGAATTACCCACCTAATTGCCTTTTGTTTTTGCTTTTAATTTTTTCTTGAATCTCTGAAATTCTAAGACCATATCTCTCCCAGCTTCAGTACTTTTTAGAATTTTCTTCAGTGTGGATTTGAAAGAATTAAATATTTCTCCTTAGTTTTGGATGTTGTTTTCTCTCATTGGCAAATTCCAAGTTGCAGTTATTTTCTTTAAACTATTCCATGGTCTCTGGCTTCCATCATTTCTATTCATCCTTCCCAAATTTCTTTTTCCTTGCCTTCTTGGTTCTCTAGTTATACCTGTGTTAGATTTTTCTTCAATGAATCTCTTTTTTTTTTTTTTTTTTTTTGAGAGAGAGAGAGCAGGGGGAGGGGCAGAAGGAGAGGGAGAGAGAGAATCTCAAGCCGACTCTCTGTCATGACCTGAGCTGAAATCAAGAGTCCATCACTTAACTGACTGAGCCACCCAGGTGCCCCTCTTCACTGAGTCTTTTATGCCTTTAACATATTTTCTCTATTTTTCATACTTTTCGTCTTTCTTTGAATCTTTTCCTCTGACTCACCTTCAAGTTCATTAATGATCACTTTACCTTCTATAATCTGCTTATAAACCCTTACATAAAGTTCCTGATTTTGGTTATTGCATTTTTCCTTTCTAAAATGTGCTTTATTTGGTTCTATGTCAAAATTATTTTATTTCCTTTAACATATCAAGCATAGTTATTTTAAAGTTACTGTTGACATCCCTGTGGCTCTCTTTTTATTTTCTCATGTTCTTCTTGGTTTTGATTAGATTGTTGTTTTGTCTTCTCTTATTCCTCTTTATTTTTTAAAGATTTTATTTATTTATTTATTTATTTATTTATTTATTTATTTATTGCCACTCCTTGGAAGTGTGGGCATATTAACACTCTCAGGGTGGCTGTCTATCAGAAGAGTCCACAGATAAATGCTCCAGACCCCTGTTCCTTGAGTGGACAGTTCTGTGAGTGTTCTGTACATAGGCAAGAGGTTCTGGGAGGGGCAGAGGGAGAGGAAGAGAGAGAATCCCAAGTGGACTCCACACTCAGCATGGAGCCCGAGGTGGGGCTGATCTCATGACTCCAAGATCATGACCTGAGCCGAAATCAAGAATCCGAGGCTTCACTGACTGAACCACCCAGGAGCCCCTCCTCTTACTCCTCTTGAATTTGGATTGCAGGTCTGACATTGCATATGGAACATTGTAGAGATAACTTCAGGCCTAAGAGATACTGTCTTTCTACAGAGAGATTTTACATTAGCTTCTTGGATATAGGGACACTCTTCAATGCCTTCATTTCAGTTAGAGATTAAGATAATTTGAAGCTTGATTCCAAAAGACCTATTTTCCCTTCCGCTATCACTGACATTTTTCTAGTATTCTGAAAACAGTGCCTTAGCTCTCACCCTACCACCTGTCCCAAATCTTTAATGGCTATCCATTGTCCAGAGTTTACCACTTCAAATTACAGGGTTGGTATTCATAATTCTCTTAAATATGTTCTTTACTGGGCGCCTGGGTGGCTCAGTTGGTTAAACGACTGCCTTCGGCTCAGGTCATGATCCTGGAGTCCCGGGATCGAGTCCCGCATCGGGCTCCCTGCTCGGCAGGAAGTCTGCTTCTCCCTCTGACCCTCCCCCCTCTCATGTGCTCTCTCTCATTCTCTCTCTCAAATAAATAAATAAAATCTTAAAAAAAAAAATATGTTCTTTACTGACCTTTCCAATCTTATCTTCCATTATTCCTCAAAATGTACTTTCATTTTGTGAAAATAATTTGTCTTGTGCCCTAGGGATACACTCACCCACTTTCTTATTTCTGTGCCTGCATTCTCCTGCCTGGAAACTCTCTTCTTCTTCCAGATCTTCATCCTCTGCACTTAGAAGGCCTACTCCAAATTTCATCATGTTCATGAAGTCACTTTGTACAATCAAGCTCATAGCATTGTTGGCCTCCTATGGATTATTCCCTCACCTTTTATTTGGCAAGCAAAATGCATTGGCTATAGTGCTAGGGATGACAACAAGTGATTTATTTTCCCAGCTAAGTGTAGGATGAATTCCTTATAGTAGGTACTTTGCCTCTCTCACCTAATTATTTCTGCAACATTTAAAAATTTTATATGTAATAGTTATGAATATAATAGTTGTTTGTACAATACAAATGTAGTTTAAGGCTCCATGGTTTTCTTAATATCTGATAAGGCTGTTTTGTCCTGAGTGCATATTATATCCTGATTCAACACTTTTTCAGATTTAAGTAAGGTGAGGATTCCTTCTAAAAGGGTTCTTATGGACCCTGAGAGATAAACTAAATTATTTTATTACAATGATTCTTTAATTAAAACGAAAGTATGGGCATAAATAGATGATGTGTATATATACACACACACTATAATAGTATATATATTACATGTATATATATATACATCATATATTATACTGCATTATATGCTGTATACTATAGTATGCATATATTCTTTTTTTTTTTAAAGATTTTTTATTTATTTATTTGACAGAGAGAGACATAGCGAGAGCAGGAACACAAGCAGGGGGAGTGGGAGAGGGAGAAGCAGGCTTCCCGCCGAGCAGGGAGCCCGATGCGGGGCTCGATCCCAGGACCCTGGGATCACGACCTGAGCCGAAGGCAGACGCTTAACGACTGAGCCACCCAGGCGCCCCTCTTTTTTTTTTTAAAGATCTCATTTATTTATTTGACAGAGAGAGACACAGCGAGAGAGGGAACACAAGCAGGGGGAGTGGGAGAGGGAGAAGCAGGCTTCCCGCCGAGCAGGGAGCCCGATGCGGGGCTCGATCCCGGGACCCTGGGATCATGACCTGAGCCGAAGGCAGACGCTTAACGACTGAGCCACCCAGGCGCCTCTGCATATATGCTTCAAACCTGCAAATCTCCAAAAAACTGGTCATCAGACTTTGAGGAGTTAAGTCTATAGATTCAGCTTGACAAACACTTGCTTACTTGTTCCTGTAGTATCAAAATGTCACACATTCTCAGTCCTTCATAAGAAGCCGTACTTGATTGCATGCCTACGAAGTAGTATTCTAAAATTCCAGTACTTTCAGAATTCCAGAAATTCTTGTAATTTTCCTAGCTAGAATAATAAATAACACTAGTATCTCTTGATTTTCCTTTGTGTTGGTAGAGCTGGTACTTTGGTTCTTTGTTATACATCCTCTTTGTCACATCTAATATTAGCTGTTGCTACCATGTTTAGTTTGTTTGGCTAGACTCATTTTGTAGGCTCAGACTCATCTCATGTTGATAGCATTTACTATACTGTGTATTTCTACTTTCTTCTTCAGGGACTTCTCCAAAGCTATGGGAAGAGCCTACTATGCTCCTTGGAAGTGTGGGCATATAAACACTCTCAGGGTGGCTGTCTATCCGAAGAGTCCACAGATAAATGCTCCAGACCCGTTTCTTGAGTGGACAGTTCTGTGAGTGTCTGTACATAGCCAAGAGGTTCTGGGAGTGGGGGGAGTTGAGCTACTGTCAGCTAAAAAGTGAACTTGATTATAAAGCTTTATATTGGGTTTGCCCCTCCCCTAATTCACCCCCTCCTCCCTCACATCTACTTCCAGCCGTTATTTTCCATATAAACTACTTCAATCTGAGTCCTTGTCTAATGTTCTATTTTAGGAAACCCAGATTAAGATAGTTTTTTTTAATGAGTTTAAATATGGACTACAACTATATATATTTAACAGATATTTACTGAGGCCTACAGTGTTCCAGGCACCACTCAAGGTTCTGCTGGAGACGAAGAATGAAGAAAACAAAGGGTCTCCCTTCATCAAGCTTACATTGTAGTGCAAATCACAATCAAGTCCTCAAGTTTTTCCATAGTGAGTAAATCTGGATTACGTCTGTAAAGGAGCAAAACTGGGGAGAATGTTTGGAGAAGAAATTAGAAGGATTCAGAGCCTGAAGTGGAGGAGCTGACGTTGGTTCCTCATACAGAGAGAAGCAGGAAGCCACTAGATTCCTGGAGGGAGAGAAACATATTTACAATTTGTTAGAAGTTGGGGCACCTGGGTGGCTTGGTCAGTTAAGTGTCTGCCTTTGGCTCAGGTCATGATCCCAGAATCTTGGGATCCTGGGATTCTGGGATCTAGCTGCATAGGTTTCCTTGCTCAGGGGGGAGTCTGCTTCTCCCTCTCCCTCTGCAGCTTCCCTGGCTTGTGCTCTCTTGAACTCTCTCTCTCTGTCAAATAAATAAACACAGTCTTTAAAAACAAAACAAAACAATTGGTTAAAAGTTGGAGATGGGAAGGGGCCAGACCCAGCTCTGCCTCTGTTACTAATTTTCATAAGGATCAAGCCTAGTTAATAAATAGATGCTTAATAAAGAGTTATTGATCTGTGTATAAGTTGAAGTTTAAGTCCAGATTCTGTTGCTTCCTTTGAACATGTAATTTAACTTCTCTGTACTTATTTCTACATCTATAAATAAGGGTAATAACAATACTGACCTCATGGGATTGTTGTGCAGTACAAATAAAGGATTATAAGTAAAAAGCACATTTTAAGTTATAAAGCAGATAATGAATATCAGTTGTGGGGTCTGAAGTGCAAAAGAATTTAACTATTAAAGTCAGGTTAGCGAATGTGTGTGTCAGAGAAGTTAAAGGTTCATACGGAGGGTTCTGTGACTCCTGAATTAGTCATATTTTGCTTTTCTCCCTCCATCTACCATGCATTTGGGTCAGAGCACCTCAACGGTCAAACTACTTGTTAATTTTGACATCTGATAGAGGTATTCTCAGTTTGCTATGGCTTATAGTCCATGCCTAATCTAAATGGTGCCGAGTTTTTTTGTTGATAATGACATTGTAAGTGTAAACACAAGGAAAGCAAGAAAACTGCCCTTTTAAGAACAACCATATAATGGTATTCTTTTCATTTGTACCATGGTGGAAAAGCCGGAGCCTCACTGATGTTAAACGGCATGGCTCTATCACTCTGCATATTTTCTTTCTTTTTCCCCTGCATGCTCACAAATGCCAAATTAAAAAAGAAAACAGCATCCATGTGAGCCATTGTCCTCAGAACTATTAGGCAAGCGAATGAGTATTTCATAGACTTAACGTGACAATGAATTACACGTCCAAAACAGGTTGTGTGTGTGGCTTAGCAAAACAAAATTAAGAGTCATTCTAGGGAAGGACATTGCCACAGCTTTGGCATAATTAGGAATCATCATAATCAAATACAGGAAATTGGCACATCTGCTTTTCAGGCTGTTGATCCAACTGTGAGGCTGCCTGTATGCACTGGCACTAGCGGTTCTGATGCATCTCGATGTGTTCTGCAAAGCTGTCTTTGCATAAATATTTACATAATTTTCTCCAAACACCACTATAAGCAGTTGTTTTTTATCACTTTTTCTCCCTTGGGTTATTATTTCTTCCCATCCCTACTCTCGGTGAAGGAGTGATCACTTGTTATTCTAAGGATTTCTCTTTCTTCAAGAGACGTTGGGAGGAAAGTCGTGGAATCTGAGAATTTTATAAAATGACACCAAGATGGGAGCAGTCCATTTCATTTGGCACATTTTTTTGCAATCCGCAAAGAGAAAAGCTAGACACAACCCAGCTGTGCAGAGTGCAAAGGAGAGCAACAGGAGAGGAGTCAGAGAGGGAATCCACTCGGGGTTTGAGATTGATGAAGAACACAAAGTCAAATTAAGTGAGGTGGGATAGCGTGGCCTTGAACAAGTGATCCACCCCTCCCCCATTCGTTGTTATTAAAGGTTTAAAAAGCCTCCTACAGAAGCACGGCTTGAGGAGTTCCTTCACTTTCTGTCACTTAGTGCTGGTAGTTTCCTCTTCCTTAAAACGATCTAAAGTTTCTCTTTTGTCTTTCCTGGTTTTGATGTTCTGTTTTACATTTTCGAAACTACACATATTTTTAAATGATGTATATTTTATACTTTAAAAAAATCCAATTTAAGAAAACTACCATCTATTCTATTTTTCAAGCATTGTTTTGCTTTCCAAAGTACACAAGCCTTCTAATTTTATTATTGTAAGTTTTATTAATAACACCTAAACTGCAACAGATAAAATATTTTATAATATTCTAAATATTTGTATCTACTCTCCAATGTGGAATGCCGGCTTGTGCCCTGTTAATATGAACCCTTTGCCTTTGATGCAGACTTTTGCAGACATATCCCAGGGAGTGTGGGATGTTTACATTTGATGATGGTGTGGGATACATTTTCATAGCAAAATGATTGGAGGGTTTACATTGGGAAATGGTATGTTCATTTTTCCTTCCAAAAGCATTAGAAAGAGGCCGCTTTTCAACAATTTGGAAATAAGAAAAGAGAAAAGATTCTAACTAGAACCAGGCAAGAAATCTCCCTTAATCATAGCCCCCACTCTGATTTACATTAATATACAAATTGAGAAGTGTTGTAAATTTTCAGTTGTATGGTTAGTTATGTGTAAGTTGAATGAGTGGGGTGTGTGTATAAGGTGCTTATTTTAAACTTTTTGGTGAGCTTTACATAGTTTGATTACAGAGTATAAATCACTTATTTTCAATAAATTCTTCTGTTATATTACACCATACTGAATCACAAGAATCTCTTCAAGTAATATTAAAAGGGCTTTTCCTCTTTTTAATCTGCCATCCTTAGTGTTTTTTTTTTTTTTGAGAGAGAGAGTGTGCCAGTGGTGGGGGTGGGGGATAGGGGGAGGAGCAGAGGGCGAGGGAGAGAGAATCTTAAGCAGGGTCCATGCTCAGGTTGGAACCCATCATGGGGCTCTATCTCAGAACCCTGAGTCCATGACCTGAGCCAAAATCAAGAATCGGATGCTCAACCGACTGAACCACTCAGGCGTCCCTTTAGTGTATTGCTTTTTGTCTTTGTGCTATTTCTTCATGGACCCCAGGTAACTGTTGTAGCACCAAAAAATAAAAGTTAGGTAAAGACTGAGAAGTGGGCTGTTTGAAGGTGTTGTGCTGAGGAACTAGTTTTGCTTTCTTTCAGTATCTTTTCTCCTGGTATCTGTCCTACCCTTCCCACTCCCCATGCCAGACTTCTCCATTCAGTTTTCCACATGAAGGCTCCAGGTCAGTAACCACTGAGTGCTTTCGTTTTGCCTGCGGAGACCTCTGGGTGTGTTAGGTCCTCAAAATGATCCAGTGAGTCAGACTCAGTTAGGAATAAAGTCATGTGTCCAGAGCTTGATCCACAGTTGCCCTGTACTGACAGCTCATTCAATCTTTTTTAATTTTAGGGTTTATCCAGACTATTTTTATATGATGCACATGTACACCTATGGGTATTTTTAAAACCCTAAAAACCCTTGCATACATATGGTGGTGGTGGTGATGGTGGTGGTGGTGCTGTATATGTATCTTTATAAATCATTCTTGTCCATCTATTAATGAAACATTAAAAGTTCCAAACTTTAAGGGCACCCGGGTGGCTCAGTCAGTTAGGTATCTGACTCTTGATTTCAGCTCAGGTCTTGATCTCAGAGTCGTTGAGTTTGGGCCCCACATTGGACTCCATACTGAGCATGAAGCCCACTTAAAAGAAAAAAAAATTCAAACTTTATCTTTCTTTCTAAGTCTGAGAACTCTAGATTTTGCCTCTTTTTTTTTCCAACCCCCCCCCCTCCCCGCCCCCGCCAGGTCCTGGGAGTAAACACCTATGTTATGTCTTTTAACTGGTCATGGTTGTGATTTGATTTAAAAACTGAGGAATTGTCAGCAACTTCTTTGATCCTATCTATATCTCACAATCAGCTAGGAATTTTATATTTTTTCTGCTTGCATTTATCTAGGGCAAGACTTTTTTTAACTCCACATATGTCTTAGCATATTTGCATTTTATAATAGAGTTATTATCATCCCTGTCTCTACTTAAAGTTAGTCTGAAAATATGTAATACATACTTCAGAGTTTGAGAGACAGTGTTATGTGGTGAAAAGAGCTCTATGCCAGGAATTTAGTGTTTGTGTCCAGGAGCTGCAGTTTCTCATCTGTAAGTGAGGGAATTGGACCAGAGAAAATTCATTGAGCAACTACCATGTGCCAGTAACTCTTGTAAGTGCTACTGAGAAAAAGAGACAGACTCTCAGAGCTTATGATATTGTCAGAAGAAAAATCAATTCATAAGCAATTACAATAAATTATAAAAAGTTTCTATTAGGAAATTCACAGAATGCTAAGGGTGGATTTATTTTTCTCCAGAGAGAGTGAAGGATAAATTCTTAGGGTAAACTATGTTGAAGATGAGAACAGAGAGTAACAAGTAGCAGTAAGACAAAGACAGGTGGAGTAGTATTTAAGATAGAAGTCCCCGTATGGTATGAAAATACTATTACTGGGTCATTTCCGCTGCATTTGTATAATAGTTGAGAGAATAAGATTACCTGCCTTTTAGAAATATGCAACTTTGGGCTTGATCTGTAATGATAGATCCTTACTTATTTTTAATTTCCTATTATATTTTTCTTCTTCAAGAGCTCCCTCTGGGCCTGCTAATTCAGAAAAGAAATGTTCATAATTTGAGCTACATGATTGACATAAAAGAATGTTCAAGCTGGAAAGAACCTGCAAGCTTATTCAGTCTAGCCCTCTTATTTTGCATGCTTCTTTAAGACAATGCTTTAGTGACATGTCTACTAATTTCTCATGGCTGGTTAGTGGTTGAGTTTGCATTGAGTGTAGTTTCTGATTCTTGGCTTAGTGGTGGTTCAGCTCTCTCAGGTTGTCTTTTTATAACGTGAGGATAAATAAATGTACCCTTCCCAAGTATTTTATATCCAAGTACCAGGAGAAGAAAATTATAAAAAGGAATAGAGGCAGAAATGGAATGGGATAGTTTTTTGATTTACTTGTTTTGTTTTGTTTTTGGCTTTCTGCTTAGTGGTTTCATCACTGTGGTAGTGATGAATTTGTTTCTAAAGTTAAAAAAAATGGACCCATTCACTCTTGCTTTCTTCAGGTTACATTTTGGTGTTAATTATATATCTGTGCTAGTATTTCAATTGGGAAATAAATATTATTTTCACCTAGAACAGCTAATATGAGTTTGAATTTCTCTTTTTCCTAATGACATCTAATTTTTTGGTACTATCTTTTAAGTTAGAGATTACTTAATAAATTTGTATGCCAATTTGGTTGGCCGAATATGATAGTGGTTAAGAGTTCAAATTCTGGCATAATTCTTGGTTAATTCTGGTCTCAGTATTTATAAGCTATGTGAGTTTAGGCAAATAATGTGACTATTCTCTATAATCTTATTTCTTTATCTGTAAAATGGAGATGAGATTGTGATGGGGATTTAATGAGAAAGTTTATGTAAAACATTTAGCCTAAGCCCAGAAAAAGGTTCACTGTATGTCAGTTGTTATTATTGTTATGATCTATAAAAAGACAAGTTCTCAGTAAAAATATGGTTGGAGGTGGTCTCCAGAAACACTGCTCACAGGAGTATTTGTCAAAGCAAATTTAAAAAATTTTACATTTGTGGAATGGACTAAACTAGTTTTGATACTGATGTTACCACTGCTGTTGCTGGAAACCAGATTTAGTTTATGGGTCTTGGCTGCCAGATGAATGAAGTGGAGACCCAATTATGTACAAGTGGGCCCCACATGATTCCTGGGAGTGTCCGGAATGTGAGGAAGGCGCAATATGTATTACTGTTGCAAATCTCTCTTCCTGCCAGGAGCGATATTATCTGGATAGCTTGGCGCAGCCTGGTCATCCCATCCTGTTGGCAGCAGGACAACTGTGAGACAGAAACAAACAGCCTGGGTCAGGCGAAATAAACCACTGGGGAATGTGGGAAGGGGGTACAGAGCCCTTCTGGAAAGACAGATAAGACAAGGAAGAAGTTTGGGCAAAAATGTGATAAAATTGGGGCACCTGGGTGGCTCAGTCGTTAAGCGTCTGCCTTCGGCTCGGGTCATGATCCCAGGGTCCTGGGATCGAGCCCCGCATCGGGCTCCTTGCTCGGCGGGAAGCCTGCTTCTCCCTCTCCCACTCCCCCTGCTTGTGTTCCCTCTCTCGCTGTCTCTCTCTCTGTCAAAAAATAAATAAAATCTTTTAAAAAAATGTGATAAGGGCGCCTGGGTGGCTCAGTTGGTTAAGCGACTGCCTTCGGCTCAGGTCATGATCCTGGAGTCCCGGGATCGAGTCCCGCATCGGGCTCCCTGCTCGGCGGGGAGCCTGCTTCTCCCTCTGACCCTCCCCTCTCTCATGTGCTCTCTGTCTCTCTCATTCTCTCTGTCTCAAATAAATAAATAAAATCTTTTAAAAAAAATGTGATAAAATTAAAATTGAAGGAAATCAACCCCATGGGATTCCAATTGGAAAAGGTGGGATAATATCTTTGAGATATTAATCAAGCTTTTCTTGGCATTTTCCATTCCTAATGTCCTTTCTCCTAAGCTCATCTTCCACCCCTCCCTCTTTGCAGACTGAACGGGTTGGCACATGCCATGCAGACAGATGACACTGAGAACCAGATTCTACCTGTCCTTTCTTTACTCCTTCCACATATATAAATGCCTTGGTACTGAAGAAGCCCCTCTGATTGTGGATGCACCCTGAAAAAAAGGGAGTGGGGACTTACTGGGATTGACTGAGATTAATTACTTAATTACTTGAGGGACTTTCTACCCCAGTAGAAATTTAGTAGTTAGAACTAAGGAAGTAATACTAACTTCTTGAACATCTGAGTTTGAAGATGAGGTTCAAATGTGAAGCATATATAAATTTGTAAAAAAAATTTATTTATTTATTTTGAGAGAGAGAGAGAGAGCCCACGTGCATGTGTGCAAGCAGGGGGAGGGGCAAAGGGAGAGGGAGAGAGAGAATCTTAAGCAGGCTCCATGCCCAGCACAGAGCCTGATGTGGGGCTCCATCTCATGACCCTGAGATCATGACATGAGCTGAAATCAAGAGTTGGATGCTTAACCGACTGAGCCACCCAGGTGCCCCTGAAGCATATATAAATTAAATATATTTTTCCTCTTAAATGTCCAGTGTCTATCCCAAGTAGACCTTAGGTAGAATATCTTTAAAAGGATTCATATTCTCATAATAATATTAATATTATTTTGTTGTCTTCTCCAAAGTCTCTTTACCTGGTCCTGAGACTCCTTGAATGCCATAACTTCAAGCTGACAGATGATCCTTTCAACTCAAGAAGAGTCATATATGATGTCTACCTTGGATTTAGCTGCCTTTGCCTTTCATAACTCCTACATCCCCAACTGACCAATGTTGATCCATAGGTAGGGACATCTTTACACCCTATTCAGCAGGAAGAAGTTATAGAAGATAAGACCTTTCACCCTCAGCAAACTTAAAGATTTAAGGGTCAAAATTGTTCATGGGGAAAATGATGAGGAGAGCAAAGACAAAATAAATGCAGCTAAAATTAAGTCTCCTTACAACTTGCAGCCCACTGATAAATTCCTGAGACATGCAGAGCATGACATTCTTCAAAGAACTCATGCTACCTTAATGTTGATGTTTCATTAAAGATTAAAAACAACCTTATCTTGACAATAGCCAGCCATCCTAGGTTTTGGAGATGTTGCTTTCATCATACACAATTCCTTAGAAACTTATGTTATCCCTAACCCCCACGAACTGAAAAGTTTATAATCAGTCACTCCTCACAATCCCAGTGCAGCTCTTTCTGCCCATGGGTCCTGTCCCCATACTATGATAAAAGAATCTTCTGCATTGAAAAAATAAATAAAGGATTCATATTCTTGCAGCACTTGTGAACAAGGAAGTTTCTCATGAGGATTTCACTGCTCTTCTCTATGATCATGAATCATAATCATTTCTTGCTGAACTGAACTAAACCTCTACCTGAGGGGTACATCTTTGTGTTCATCCTTTCAGCAAACATTTATTGAGCACCAATTATAGGTCAGGCAGCATGCTTAGCATTGGGCATATACTGACAAGAAGCAGATAGGTCTCCTTGGAGACCATATATGCAAGTAGACAAGCTAAAATTCTTTGTGAAACAGTAGTGATGGAAGTATGGATCTTAGAAGTAATTTTCACACAAGGTTATTTAATTGTTGACTTAAATGGAACGGATAATCTGTAATTTCCTCTCTCAACCAACATTCCCTTTCCCTAAATAGATTTGGAGAGGACCAGGATACTGAGAACACTGTGGACAAGTGTGTTCTCATTGGTTGATCTGGCTTGCTAATTCGAAGTATAAGACTTCACCTCTCAATCAGTCATTTAATGTTCCAGTACATTTTTGGAACAACAGATAATTTTGGAATTGCCAAGCAGATGGATGAATGGTAACTGACTTAGCAGATCTAGGAAAGCTGAAACCTAAGCCTACCAATAAATTAATTAAAACTGCTGAACCCTGGAAAGGCTCCCAAATTGAAACCACCAGGTGCTTCTGAAGGTGGGAATGCAGGGCAGAGCTGAAAGCAGGGAATGGGTTGACAGTATTATAAGGAGGAGTTCCCAATTCCTCTTTATTCCCACTTTTTCCAAGCAGAAGCCTGAAGGTTAACTGGTTGAATCCGAGGACGTTCTGCTTTTGGAGATGCTAGACAGTTAAGTGTGGATACGCTGGGAAGATACCATAATAAAAATGGGGGAAATGTGAAAGTCTACATTCTCAAAAATGAGACTCTCAGAACCCTTCTCCATGGGGTTCTTAATACCCAGAATATTGGAGGCTCAATTTATATTCCTTAGGCAGGAGATTGTAGGATTCCTCTGTGGAAAAACATAGCTCATGAAAAAAGACCTACAGATATTGTCAGGAATACAACTTTTTTTTAGAATGGAAAGATGGGGGAAGGAAATGTTTGCATGTGAGGCAGTGGTATAGGGAGTTAAATTCCATCTTTTATAGCATGTAGTCATTAGTGAAAAATCAGGATATATAACAATAAGCATGTTTATTGAAAATATAGTGATAATACCAGAAAACGGTGCTAACATGTTTCAAATGGAGTTATCAATTTTCCTCCTTCTGTCAGGGGAAGGGAAGGGAGTTGGGTAGGTAAAGGAGAAATGTTTTACTCTAAAAATATGTATACAAAGACAATCAGTAGAACACCATGTAGTCAAATATCTGGATTCAAGCTTTAGCTTCTCTACCTATAATCTCTGTGACCTTGGTCATGTTGCTTAAATTTTCTGAACTTTAGTTCTCTCCTTGGTAAATGGAAAAATAGGACCAAGCAGACAGTAAGCAGCCAATAAGTACTAGCTACGTTTTAGGGTTATTTTGAATATTAAATGAGATAGTGTATTTAAATATTTAGTATAGTACACAATAAAGCTTAACTAATACTATTATGACAATACTTTGTGAATGATGGGAAAAAAAATAACCTCAGAATAAGGAAAGGAATAAATATTTAGCTCTGAGTGCACACACACACACATACAGTATATAAAAAGAAGGGGAAGTGAGTGAGGGGTGGAACCAGATTAAAAGAAAGAATATCAATTTAGGAAGAAAGAAGATGAGAGATAAATTTCCTAAATAATCTTTTGCTATTCCACCTTAACTCCTTTGTGGAACAAGATGGCACGTAAAAAAAAAATCCAAAATATTTATTGAGTACTTGCAATGTGGAAAGCCCTATTTTCAATTTCAAAAGTACATAGTTGTTGTATTTCATAAAAGTGCTTTCACTTGTATCTTTTACTTCATTTTCATAATTGCCCTGTAAAAGAGGTAGGATAACAAGTCACAGTTGGTTTATTAGGAGGTAAGAAATGAGGAAGAGTGGTAAAAAGAAAAGGAAACTACAAAAGTTGCCTAAACATTAGCATAGCTATGAAAGCAGGATAGAGAGAATAATTTTGTTACAGCTACCTATTTTTATAACTCAGTGTGACAGTATGTTTATTAATTTTCAGTGAGAAGTACAGTGCCAAATGAACTAAAATACTGGTATCACCTGGTTTGCACATTCTCTCTCCTGATAAAAAACAACAGCACATTTCCAGGGAAATTCAAATGAGTTGGTAGAAATGCAATCAAAACAGTTATGGGATGTTTTAAATGGCTGATATCATCAGATTATGACACATGATGTCCCCCAACACACCCTAAGGGTATATTTGCCAAGGAACCAGAATGTCCATGTCAGATGGCCGAGTCACCTTCATCTCTGGGTGGTGCTGAAAGTACACTGACAGAATTGTGTTCCTTGACTTCACGCAGGCCATCTGGTGACATTTATTCTTCAGCTGTATCAGTACAGTTGGTTAGGTTACAGCCTTCTCTTATATCAAGTCACATTCCAGGCATGCCTTCTTGATGAGTATTATATATTTTAAATGACAGTTGGAAAACTCAGTTCTGCAGGGATTGAAAATGAGTAATATATACCTACGGTTTCCTCATATTCTTTTAAGTCCATTAAAAGAAAGCCCAACAACGCACTAAAGTGAACTTGAGTTCATTTGATAAGAACGAAGCTCAAGGATGATTAATCTATTGGATTAAACAAATATGGCTTTAGAAGCGTAGGTGCTAGTGTCAGAGTATAGAATGCACCGTCTGTGATAGTCTTACATTGTGTGTACATTTAAGATACTATCAAACTCTTTTAATCACCACCCTTATGTTGGAAGCTTTGTTTGTCTTAGCTAGTGAAATGTCACTTCAACAAAACCAAAAGAATTTTAAAAAATACCCACATGCTTAGAAAGCAGAAAATAGCAAAGTGTGGGAAAAAAGTCATCTTTGCAAGGAAAGGTCGGCAGAAACATATGGATCCCAAGTGAAATTAAAATAAGGTTTCTGTACAGACTAGATACTGTGGCAGATAACGATGCCACAGGCCAGACAGAAGGTTCCCAAGGCCCCAGGCTGCTTTCTTACTTCTGCTTGGCTGAAGACTTTATCCAACATTATCTTGGTGATAACACTTGTTATACATCCTCTGGATCCTCAGATGCTAAAGCATCCTGTATTAGACTTCATCCAGGAGACCTAAAGGCCAACCATATTTCATCATTTCTTAAGTTTCAGTGATTATAAAACAGCCATCTGTACATGTCTGGAAGCATATTTTTATTTGGGTTATTACTTGATAATGTACGGACAATCCAATCTCCAATCCTCTCTAATGTGTCTATTTGAAAAAAGTCCATAGGAAATTTTTAAATGGTTATATTTTTTATATTCATATTTTATTTAGTTGAAACGTACATAAGACTTCTTGCTCCATATTAAATAGGAAAAGAATAAGTAATTACATAGAATGACAAAGAATATGTTCATTAAAAACAATTTGACTGTATTATCTCATTGATTTTTTTTTTTTTAATTAAGCAAACTGCCCATGTGCTTAGAGTCGGAGACCATATATAAGCATCCTATACAGAAGGCTCTTCTGGAACTTTCCATCTAAACATACTCTTTTACTCTTGTTTAATATTAATGTATTACCTATCACATTTTATCTATTAGATGCTTTTTATTACCAATCAGATTCAAAACAGGGAGCGAGTACTTTAGATGCTATAAAAGTAGCTTTGAAATTCAGCCCTAGCCAATAATCTCTCCCCTTAACTGCAGATCTTTGAGCTTGCATGGTCAAAAACATCTGACCCTAAGCCACCTGCAGCAGATACCTGGCATGCTGACATTAGAGATTTATTCTTAGAGATTAAGGCAAATATGCAAATATTGTTGGCCAGTTTGGAGATGGGGTAGAATGGTAATACATTACATATTTATTAGGAATGGAAATATTAGTGGGAATGTTTTTTTTTTTTAATCAGATTATTTTCTTCTTATAAGAAAAACTGGAAGAACTTGTTTGTCTAGAACAAGGATCGCAGGAATGAGTACTTCAATGGGAGCAAGGGCAAGAGCAGTTGAGATGGAGCATGGTAGAAATGGGAATTGGGATGGAAGTTAGTAGAGAGTTGGAGAATGCTGTTTAGGGTTATGCGGTACCAATCAGGTTCTCAGCAAGCAACAGAAAACATTCAAACTGGATAATCCAATAGACAGATGATTTATAAAGGATGAGGAATGAATAGGTCAGGAAGGAGAAGATTCTAGAAGCAGAGACCTGTGCGGAGAGGGCCACCTGTAGAAGTTGTGCCCTTTAGTGGGAAGACCCTACAGAGCAAAGGACAAGGCATAGTGGAAAGCAAACTACACATGGCATCCATCAAAAGACTTGAACTTGGGTGCCTGGGTGGCTCAGTCAGTTAAGCATCTGCCTTTAGCTAGGTCATGATCCCAGGGTCCTGGGATTGAGCCCCACATCAGGCTCCCCCACCTTCCCGCCCATGCTCTCTCCCTCTCAAATAAATAAATAAAATCTTTAGAAAAAAAAAAAGACTTGGATTTAAGTCTCTGCTCTGCAATGTGTACTAGCTAAGTCTGGATATTCGGTGCCTCAGTTTTCTCATTCAGGAAGATGATCTTTTCCAGAAAATGATTGTGAGGGTCAGATTATATAATTTGTATAAAAGCTACAAATGCCGAGCCTGACAGAGAAGGAAGGTTGAAAGAAATGAATGTTTAATCCCAAGAGGATGCAAAACTTAAAGGCACAGGTAAAAAGAAAGGAAGACCTTCTTTATCTGAGGCAGGTCCTAAGGCTAATACATGGGAAGTAATTAATCTACATATATGTGCTCACAGACAAATGTTTCAGAGACATATTTGTATAATTATGGGATCAATAAGTCCTCAAAGCTAGGATGAGAGGAGCACAGAGAGGGAGAGGAAAAATACCTCCCCTCCCCCCCCCAATCCAAAACTTTTCCCTGAAGCATTAGGATCAAGAATATTAAATATCTATTTTGCTAGTGGAAGTCTGACTAAAGAAAGAGCCAATAATGCAGCTACAGTCACAGGGTTCATCCCCTCACATGCTGGAAATGGAATAGCTTGTAGCTTTTAGCAAAGTGGTGATTGCAAATATTTTGTCATATTTCTTCAAAAATTTATTTCATATTCACATATACATTTTTAGTCTGCACTATTAACTTTCTTAGTAAGCCACAGAAGGAGACTTAAAAACACTATTTTTTTTTCTCCTTGTTTCCCTATGGAACTAGCTTTCAGTTTAAATCCCAGCATATAGTAATGTATGAAGAACATCAATGTACTTTACTTCCTACAAGGTACTCTTGTAAGAAAAATTACCAGTTAAAAGGGATGATACACTTCTTAAGTCTGCATCAGGGAAAAGAGAAATTATTTGTTTGATCTCATGAATTTGGTATTGTGTTGTGATAGCATCTAACACGAATGCAGTTTAAAATTCTATGTGAAGTCCCTCTGTTTGGACTGTCAATTCAGGGTGGAAAACCATTTTGTTAGAAGTGTCAAGAATGTGAGGAATGGTGAAGATATCAACTGTGTTAGCTTATTTTTTTGACTGCCACATGATTCTTCTTGTACAATATCATGTATGAACAAAAAAGGCATTAATTCAAAGACTAGAAATTCAATGAGTTTTAAACTAATCACCTCAAGGTTCAATGAATTTATCAGCAATATCTTTTACATATTGATGTCTGTGCATACTCCGCTCCCTTGGTTTATATTCAGTATTTGTGCCACGGAAAGGAAATCATTAATGAATGACTTTAAAATGCAAATTTGTCAAGGTCAGAGTTTCAAAAACAGAAGCTTGTTGGTTGAACCATGCACTGCATTTTATTTCTCTTTAGTAGTTTGTTGGATTATCAATCAAAATGTTGACTGTAATTGTTTAAAAATTAATTTATAAAAGCCATTTTCAGCCTTTCCTTTGTCTGATGTGAGAGAGGAGATAGGATAGATTGGTATATACAATACAGATATTGCACTCTGTGGAACTGAGGTATCCAAAAAACGTGGCTGAAAGCAGAATTTTTGCAAAGTGAATTTCGCTTCCTTGATGACTCTCTACAATAGAGGAGTTATGCTTCTTGTGGAGGACACATTTTGAAGTATCTTCCTAACACCCCATCTCTAGGAATGTCCTCTCACCACGTGGGATGGCGCCCCGGCGGCCACGTTACATGTTCATGCCTCTGAACTTGAGTTGCAATCCGGCGTGGACACCTGATCCAGACTAAATCAATACAGCAAAATCTTCTTGCCAGAGAATTTGAAATTGGGACCCGGACCTTCCAGGTTAGACTGTAGTCTAAATGTAGCCACATTTTATAGCTTAATAGTGTTTCCTTTTGTCTTTATCTGGTTCACATTGGTATCTGTTACTATAACCAAATTTACTGCTTTTTTGGGATGACCTTCATGGACTGAATTCAAGACTGGTTTAGAAATGGCAGGCTTACTCTTTACTGTCAAGGCATCCTGGGACCCTATTTCAACCACGTGTTCTTTCCTCTGCACCTTCTCTTCCAGTCCATGCATAGCTGCTCAGGCTCCCAACATTTTTCCAGGCACATCTTACCTCCAGACTACATATATTTTTCTGAGGCACAGAAATTCTCTTACCTTTCCACTCTTAAGAGTGTTTTTCTTTTGATTTTACTGTTAAATTCACAGTTTTGAATGAATCTAGGCTGTAGTATTTCATTGAAGACAAGATAGAAAGCAATAAAATAATGCTAAATTTTATCTATTTTGAAAATAGCTTTAAGGGCTCTTGACTCATCAGGGTCTTTCCCCTCTAACTTGTCTTAGCCACAGCAACCTGAGCATGCTTCCAGAAGCATAGCTCTGTTCAGACCTCTCTGATGTTTAAATTTGTTGTCTTCATTTTTTCTATACACAGAGTACATACACTAAAATATTTTTATTTAAGGTAGAGTTTGGCAACCTTTTTTATTAAAGGCCAGATAGTAAATAAAAGTAGCCACAGACAGTGAGTAAACAAATGGGCATGGCTGGGTCCAGTAAAACTTTATTTAGGGGAACCGGGGTGGCTCAGTTGGTAGAGAATCTGATTCTTGATCTCAGGGTCATGAGTTCAAGTCTCACATTGGGTGTGGAGCCTACTTAAAAAAGAAAAAACAAAACCCCCACTTTATTTATAAAAACAGATGGTAGGTAGGATTGACCTAAAGTACTGTACATATTAGACTTTATCCAACTTTGCTTTGCTTTCTACTCTATCCTGTCATGCACTGAGTGCTCAACTGAAATTAAGTTTCTGTGTCCTTTAGGTGCTCCGTACATTCATTATTCTATGCTTCTGTTCCCTTGGGGTGGGGCACAGGGAAACTGTCATTTCTCCAAGCACATTTCCTATACAAAATGCCTTTATATCAACTTTAAAATAATATGTAGTCATACTATTTGTTAAGAGTATGATGACAATATTCCAGAGAAAGCATAATAAAATGCATGATTAAAACACAATGCTGATACTCTGATACAAGTACTACCATGAGACAGATAAAGAAGGGAGTCAAAAAGTTGTGCTTATTTTTTAAAATATGCTTACTCTTCTACTCATCTCGATAATTGATGTCATCCTTCTACCACCCCCCACCCTCAGGTAGAAGCTGGTTATGCCCTTTCTTCCTACAGTTTTCTTCCCTTCATCTGTCTTAATCTTAAAAGTGCTACCCATCTTTCAAGATGTAGTTTAAATACTCTTTCCTTTATTAATCCTGATTGCTCTGGCTAAGAGTAATTTCTCATTCTTTGAAATTCCCATTACACTCCATCACATCATTTTAATATTGATATCATGGTTATTTGTGATGTAGGAAAGATGTTAGGGTTTGAAGCCAACGACCAAGAAAGAATTTTCGAGACGTCTTTGGTGCAAAAAGGTGGTTTTGTTAAAGAACAGGGACAGGGCCCTTGGCAGAAAGAGCTGCAGTGGGCTCATGAGGAGTGGCTGATTATGTACTTTCAGGTTGGGAGGGGGTTAGGGATAGCGTAAGTTTCTAACGAATTTTGGAAGCAAGGTTGGGAAAAGGTCATTTGTTACTGTTAATAAAACCTTAGTCATGAGACCCTTCAGATGTATATCGGTGGGTCATATGCTTGGGGGATGATTGCCACCACGTATCATGGGGGATAGAGATAAAGGAAGTTTCCAAAAGAATTTTTATATGTTAAAGTAGACTTACAGGATCGTGGGGGGTCGGGCTAAAATTGCCTTTTGCCCTTAGCAAAGTATTAACATCTAGGCAACTGAGTTCCTAGAGGAATATTACTCTGCCCGTTTCAAGGACTTGTCAGTGGGCTGTAGGTAGTAAGGGAATTTGATAATTTTTCTTCTGCCTTTGTTTCCCACATTGATTTGTTTAAGTATCTTAGTTCAATAAGTAAAAGATATAACTAGAGTATCTCTCTTAATAGGCTCTGGGTATCCCAAGGATCGGTGCTTTGCAGAGAGTAAGCATTAAATAATTATATGATTAATAAATTTTAAAATTCTGTAAAAATGGATTTCTTCAATTGAAGCTCCCTTTATTTGATGAAGAAGTATTCACTCTGTAGAAAGATCAGGGCCAAAAGCAAACCTCTGGTTTAGTTACCTTTAAAAAATATCCTCAGGCACTTGCAGTCCAGTGTTATTGAACTTAAGTTGGTATTTTTGCTAGCCAAATTTGCTACATGTGAAACCCATTGGCCATTTGGGGATTGACAACTTTCCTACTGCTCCTTTCAAAGAACTTCCCAAGAAAACTGGGATAGATAATCTATGTGCCATATGTGCTGTTAAAATAAAGTTGGATATGCACTAATCAAGCGGTTTCCATGAGAAACACAAGGACTCAAAACTATGAAAAATCTTTTTAATTGTAGTACTTATGGTAGGCACTCCAAATAGCAAAATTACATTTCAAACTTTTTTATCTAAAAAAATAGTTTATACTAAAGCTTAAATATCTTGGAGCAGAAACACTATGACTGTTTAAATGTTATATAAAAAAGTTTGAAACAAGCAAAAAAAAAAGTTTTCTTTTTCATGTTGCCTACAAAATCTTTAAATTAGTGCTTAGCTTAAAAGAGCCTTTCTTTCTTTTCTTTTCTTTTCTTTTCTTTTCTTTTCTTTATTATTAGTTTTTAATTTTATTATGCTATGTTAGTCACCATACAATACATCATTAGTTTTTGATGTGGTGATCCACGATCCATTGTTTTCGTATAACACCCAGTGCTCCATGCAGTATTTGCCCTCCTTAATACCCATCACTGGGCTAACCATTCCCCCTCCCCCCTCCCCTCTAAAACCCTGTTTGTTTCTGAGTCCATAGTCTCTCATGATTCATCTCTCCCTCCAATTCCCCCCGACCATTTTTCCCTTCCTTCTCCTAGTGCCCTCCATGCTATTCCTTATGTTCCACAAATACGTGAAACCACATGATAATTGACTTTCTCTGCTTGACTTATTTCACTTAGCATAATCTCCTCCAGTCCCATCCATGTTGATGTAAAAGTTGGGTATTCATCCTTTCTGATGGCTGAGTAATATTCCATTGTATATATGGACCACATCTTTTTTATCCATTCATCTGTTGAAAGGCATCTCGGCTCTTTCCACAGTTTGGCTATTGCGGACATTGCTGCTATGAACATTGGGGTGCATATGGCCCTTCTTTTCACTACATCTGTGTCTTTGGGGTAAATACCCAGGAGTACAATTGCTGGGTCATAGGGTAGCTCTATTTTTAAATTTTTGAGGACCCTCCACACTGTTTTCCAAAGTGGCTGTACCAACTTGCATTCCCACCAACAGTGTAAGAGGGTTCCCCTTTCTCCACAACCTCTCCAAAATTTGTTGTTTCTTTCCCTGTCCATTTTTGCCATTCTAACTGGTGTAAGGTGGTATCTCAGTGTGGTTTTGATTTGGATTTCCCTGATGGCTAATGATGATGAACATTCTTTCATGTGTCTGTTAGCCATTTGTATGTCTTCTTCAGAGAAGTGTCTTTTCATATCTTCTGCCCACTTTTTGACTTGATTATTTGTTTTTTGGGTGTTGAGTTTGAGAAGTTCTTTATAGATTTTGGATACCAGCCCTTTATCTGTAGTGTCATTTGCAAATATCTTCTCCCATTCTGTGGGTTGCCTCTTTGTTTTGTTGACTGTTTCATTTGCTGTGCAGAAGCTTTTTATCTTGATGAAGTCCCAAAAGTTCATTTTTGCTTTTGTTTCACTAGCTTTTGGAGATGTATCTTGAAAGAAGTTGCGGTGGCCGATGTCAAAGAGGTCACTGCCTATGTTCTCCTCTAGGATTTTGATGGATTCCTGTCTCACACTGAGGTCTTTCATCCACTTTTAGTTTATCTTTGTGAATGGTGTTAGAGCATGGTCAAATTTCATTCTTCTGCATGTGGCTGTCCAATTTTCCCAGCACCATTTATTGAAGAGACTGTCTTTTTTCCATTGCATATTTTTTCCCTCTTTTTCGAGGATTATTTGACCATAGAGTTGAGGGTCCATATCTGGGTTCTCTGTTCTGTTCCACTGGTCTATATGTCTGTTTTTGTGCCAGTACCATGCTGTCTTGGTGATCACTGCTTTGTAATATAGCTTGAAATCGGGCAACGTGATGCCCCCAAGCTTTGTTTTTCTTTTTCAACATTTCCTTGGCGATTCGGGGTCTTTTCTGATTCCATACAAATTTTAGGATTGTTTGTTCCAGCACTTTGAAAAATGTCATTGGAATTTTGATCGGTATTGCGTTGAAGGTATAGATTGCTCTGGGTAGCTTAGACATTTTAAAAATGTTTATTCTTCCAATCCATGAGCATGGAATATTTTTCCATCTTTTTGTGTCTTCTTCAATTTCTTTCATGAGTGTTTTGTAGTTCCTAGAGTATAGATCCTTTACCTCTTTGGTTAGGTTTATTCCGAGGTATCTTATGATTTTTGGTGCTATTGTAAATGGAATCGTTTCTCTAATTTCTCTTTCTACAGTTGTGTTGTTATAACGTGTATAAGCAAGCAACTGATTTCTGTGCATTGATTTTGTATCCTGCCACATTACTGAATTGCTGTATGAGTTCTAGTAATTTGGGGGTGGAGTCTTTTGGGTTTTCCACATAAAGTATCATGTCGTCTGAGAAAAGAGAGAGTTTGACTTCTTCTTTGCCAATTTGAATATCTTTTATTTCTTTTTGTTGTCTGATTGCTGTTGCTAGGACTTCTAGTACTATGTTGAACAATAGTGGTGAGAGTGGGCATCCTTGATGTGTTCCTGATCTTAAGGGAAAGGCTCTCAGCTTTTCCCCGTTGAGGATGATATTCGCTGTGGGTTTTTCATAGATGGATTTTATGAACTTGAGGAATGTTCCCTCTATCCCTATACTCTGAAGAGTTTTAATCAGGAAAGGATGTTGTATTTTGTCAAATGCTTTTTTCTGCATCAATTGGGAGGACCATATGGTTCTTCTCCCTCCTCTTATTAATGTGGTCTATCACATTGATTGATTTGCGAATGTTGAACCACCCTTGCATCCTGGGGATAAATCCCACTTGGTCGTGGTGGATGATCCTTTTAATGTATTGTTGGATCCCATCAGCGAGGATTTTGTTGAGGATTTTGGAATCCATATTCATCAGGGATATTGGTCTGAAATTCTCCTTTTTGATGGGGTCTTTGCCTGGTTTGGGGATTAAGGTAATGCTGGCCTCATAGAATGAGTTTGGAAGTTTTCCTTCTGTTTCTATTTTTTGAAACAGCTTCAGTAGAATAGGTATTATTTCTTCTTTGAATGTTTGGTAGAATTCCCCAGGGAATCCATCAGGCCCTGGACTCTTGTTTTTTGGGAGGTTTTTGATCAAGGCTTCAATCTCATTACTGGTTATTGGCCTATTCAGGTTGTCAATTTCTTCCTGTTTCAGTCTTGGCAGCTTATAGGTTTCCAGGAAGGCCTCCATTTCATCCAGATTGCTCAGTTTATTGGCATATGGTTGTTGATAATAATTTCTAATAATTGTTTCTATTTCCTTGGTGTTAGTCATGATCTCTCCCCTTTCATTCATAATTTTATTAATTTGGGTCCTTTCTCTTTTCTTTTGGGTAAGTCTGGCCAGTGGTTTAGCTATCGTATTAATTCTTTCAAAGAACCAACTTCTAGTTTCGTTGATCTGATCTACTGTGTTTCTGGTTTCTAATTCATTGATTTCTGCTCTAATTTTAATTATTTCTCTTCTAATGCGTGGCTTAGGTGTCGTTTGTTGCTTTTTCTCTAGTTCTTTAAGGTGTAGAGTTAGTTGGTGAATTCGGGATTTTTCTATTTTTTTGAGTGAGGCTTGGATGGCTATGTATTTCTCCCTTAGGGCCACCTTTGCAGTATCCCGTAGGTTTTGGACCTATGTGTTTTCGTTCTCATGATTTCCATGAATTGTTTAAGTTCTTCTTTGATTTCCTGGTTGACCCAAACATTCTTGAGCGGAGTGGTCTTTAGCTTCCAAGTGTTTGAATTTCTGCCAAATTTTTTCTCGTGATTGAGTTCCAGTTTTAAAGCATTGTGGTCTGAGAATATGCAGGGGATAATCTCAATCTTTTGGTATCCGTTGAGACCTGATTTGTGACCCAGTATATGGTCTATTCTGGAGAAAGTTCCATGTGCGCTTGAGAAGAATGAGTATTCTCTTGTTTTAGGGTGGAGTGTTCTGTAAATATCTATGAGGTCCATCTGGTCCAATGTATCATTCCAAGGTCTTGTTTCCTTGTTGATTTTCTGCTTAGATGATCTGTCCATTACTGAGAGTGGAGTATTGAGGTCTCCTACAATTAACATATTGTTATCAATATGACTCTTTATTTTGGTTAACAGTTGGCTTATGTAGATGGCTGCTCCCATGTTGAGGGCATAGATATTTACAATTTTTAGATCTTCTTGTTGGATAGACCCTTTAAGAATGATACAGTGTCCTTCTGTGTCTCTACTTACAGACTTTAGTTTAAAATCTAATTTGTCTGATATAAGAATTGCTACCCCAGCTTTCTTTTGAGGTCCGCTGGCATGGAAGATGGATCTCCATCCCTTCACTTTCAGTCTGGATGTATCTTTAGGTTCAAAATGAGTCTCTTGTAGGCAGCATATGGATGGGCCCTGTCTTTTTATCCAATCTGCAACCCTATGCCGTTTTATGGGAGTGTTTAGCCCATTCATGTTGAGAATGATTATTGAAAGATATTAAAAGAGCCTTTCTAAAAAATTTTTTTTGCTTTATGAAAATGGTGGAGACAAAGGTATAGGATGCCTCTCTTCCATGATGGATTGCAGGCAAGAAAACAAGGACAAACTTGAATTCTCTCGGCTGAACGGATTAGCTAAGAACGTCACTCTTTAGACATTGTCCTTAGATACAACTCCCAGGATCATCCTGTCCTTTTTATTTGTTTGTATCTTTTGAGGAAGGTGATAGATATGGAAGAATTAAGATTGAGTACTGTTAATTTTTAATGCACCCAGCATCAAAACCAGCTGGTTGAAAACCGGCGATGTTGATCAAAAAGACAAAGTTGATAGAAGCATCTTAAAAACTATAAATTGTTATCACATTTGTTTCTATTGTTATTTTCCAAGTTTTATATTACTATAACACATTATAAAATAAATATTACAAAGATAATTTAAACTCTTCTAAGCTATTTTATATTGTACCCTCTTAAAAGTAGGAGTAAATATGCAACTTGTTTGTTTAAAGTAATCTGGGAGAAGCAGATTGAAAGATTACCTATGTCCTTTGCAATTTTAATCATTCCTAGCTGTAACTTGTTTCATCTCCCTTCTGAGTTGTCTGTTTCTATCTACAGTCACTCCCATTCTTTGAATTTGTTATTTAAAATTCCTACTTCTGTGTCCATAAGTAGCTAAAAAGATTTGTACTTGTCTTGCAAGATTCTCAAAGAAGTAGATTGGATCTTCTTCTTCTTTTAAAATCTAATTTCTCTTTTTCCTCCAGAGTCTGAGGAATGATATCGAGGAGAGGAATGATATCAAATAAGTGCAATGGATAATTTAAACATTCACAATTTCTTATCTCTTTTCTTCCATTTATAACCTTTTACTGTAATTATAAATGGCAGCAAAATGACTAACTTAAGTTTCACAAAGATTATAGAATGTTAGAAATTGTGGATGTCTTTGAAAACAGAATCTGATGTAGCTACTTTAAATGAAACGGACTTATTAAGGAATATAAGTAGCTCATAGAGTCATTTGGATTGTTGAAGGAGAGTGAAGACCAAGCATTCAGGAGCAACTCCCCCAGAACAGTCCAGCACTGGGCTGCAAGGGAGCTACCTGCCCAGCTCTGTGGAGATCAGGGAGGAGGTGAGCCCGGGAACCACCTCATGAGCCCCAGATGCTGCCTCCTGGGCACAACCTCTGTTATGACCTGCACCAGCAAAAGGGACACTCCATGTCCTGCCTCTCTCCTCCTGTAACTCGGTTCTGATTCAAAGTCTGGCATGAGCATACGCAGGTGGATTCTAAACCATGACGAAACCTGCCTACAGGGCAGTTTGGGAAATGCCCATTTTAAGCTTTTGCTAGAATGCGGAAGGACTGTTTAGGGGGGAATTAGATCAGTGTTGAGTGAGTGCATTCATGGTGTCCTCCATTCCAATCTTCTTTTTTCTTTGATTCTCACCTCTCCCCCAGGTGGGAGGCGATAAACAGCAAAATGACTCCAATTTGAAATTTGGAATATGAATCAAGTTGTGTCAACATGCCTCAAGGACTTATGAGAATAACTATTTTCCCAATTTCTTCTTTGTAACTTCCTTATCTGATGGTGAAAAATGTACCTTCCTTTTTCTCTATTTATTGAATTTGTCAATCCTTTTGTATGTAATTACTTTCTTGTCACCATTGCTCCCTGCCCCCCAACACTGATTCCTTCATCCTACAGGAGTTCTGACATTATCACCACTCAGACTCTGACACTCTGAACCTGGCTGTTTCATTGCCTGGGCACTCCCTACACCCATCTGAGCTCTGATACCCTAAGGGGTGTCCCTTGCAAAAAAAGTCCTCTATATATTACTTGGGTTTCAGTACCCCCCACCGGGCTGCTCCCTGTTCGGAAGCTCTCCTTGACTCTTGCTTGGGTTCAGCCCCACACCAGGCTGACAGCCTTGTGCCGAATTCCTCTTCACACGGCTGATTCTTATACCCTGCACTCTGCTGCCAGCTGCCTTCCTGCTCCACTCATGCTCCAACATTCCAGACAGCTTTTCTCCAGTGTAGACTCTCTCCTCTCCCTGTTCATGCTTGGACACCCTGAACCAGGGTGACACCCATGCACAAATCCATGCTTGGGCTCCAGCTACTCCACAATGAGCATCCCCCTTGTACAGATGTTCTTCTCCCTTCACTTAGGCTCAGAAACCTCAGAGTGGTCTGGGCCACCTCTACACACACACACAGACACAACCTCCTCACCTGGGCCATTCTTTGACTCCTCGTGTTCGGCCACTTCCATCCCATGTGGACATTTCTCTCACCCTTCTTGGGCTCCAGTACCCCATGCCAGGCGGCCCCTCCCTGTAGCAGAGGGATGGTCCTCAATCAGCTTGGCCTCTGACATCCTGCTCTGAACTACTATAGCTCCTGTCCACCCTGACACCATTTGCTTGCACCCATCTAATGGCTTTTGGCCTGAATGGTTCTGTAAGGGAGTGGAAAGAAGAGATAGAATTTGACACCTGGAACATGGTGTCAGGGAAAGGGGGGTACAAATGAGGTAGGACTCAAAGGTATAGTTGTGTATGTGGAGACACAGTGACTATCATGGTTTCTCTGGAGCATAGAATATGTGGGGGTCTTGTTCGAGGTGTGGATATAGAGCTGATCTGTGCTGCTATGGTGGAGGACCTAAATCGTTAGGAAATGATCCCTCATTGGCAGTTGTTAGGTAGGTGATTATTGTGATTGACTTTACACTTGGGAAAATGAATCACACTGAAGTGTGTGGATGTGGGAAGACGGAATACTACTAGAAAAATTCCACTGAGCGTTGAGAAACTGATCTGGAGAAGAAGGGAGGCAGTTACATGACTTTCATTCCAGGACACCAGTCTGAGCCTGACTTAGTTTGTGAAGGTCTGACATTGCACATGAGATAAGACTTTTATCAACCCAGCTGCCAGGTAGCTTGGCTTTTTGTGGATGTTCTGGATGCTGTGGCTTCAACACCTGGATTCCTCCTCGGGGACTGAGGCCCTCGTTCCCCACAGCCAGGAGCTGGGCTGCTGACAGCTCCTAGCCCAGTTCTTTCTTCTAATTGCCCTCAGCCAAAGGAAGCTGCTTTGCCCAAGGGTATGCTTCCTCTGTAGGGGCAGCCCACATTTAATGACTGGTCCCTGAGGGGACACAAAACACTGGCCCCGTTGCCTCACTCAATTCAGGACCACTGGAAAGGACCATCCCAGCTCCAGAGCTACTTTTGGGGTTGGCTGAGGCTTCCTTTGCAACTGTGCCATGGTTCAGCTTTCCCTCTGACCATTCCTACCTGCTTCCGTTGCCCTCCAGGTTTTGCTTCTGAGGGAGCATGCTACAGTATACCTCCTGCATGCGAATCTCAGAGTCTCAGGTCTGCTTCTGGGAAACTGGATTTAAAACACATTTAATCCCAAATGCAGACCCTGTTGTCATGCATAGAGATGTTAATTTAGTAGCAATCACACTTCCCAAAAGCTGTTACTCCACTCTCAGGAACTATTTCAGGTACTGGGGAAATCTACTGTAATGACTGTACTCAATACAAGTTAAATAAGCTTTGTCACCTATTGGTATGAAGATTTATTTTCTTCCTCTGAATCACTCTAGATATCATATAATGAATCACTCCACATGTAATGTGGATATGAATCACTTCCAGTGTGGTACTTAACTTCCAGGAGAGTCATATTTGTCATTGTGGATGTCATACAAAGATATTTACTGAAAACAATATAGATAATGTGATTTTTAACACATAAAGGATATGTTTATTTTATTTTTCTGTTTATTGTTGTCGCCTTTGTGCCCCTTCTGTTAGTTGTTTGTGGGGGAGGGGGGAGTTAGAAGTAACTTGGTGATAGGATATTGGAAAAGTGAACTCCTGAGAGCAGGGAATAAGATTTGTGCTTAGAACAGCAATAGATACATAGTAGGTATCAAGAAACATTAGTTGGGCACCTGGGTGGCTCAGTTGGTTAAGCGACTGCCTTTGGCTCAGGTCATGATCCTGGAGTCCCGGGATCGAGTCCCGCATCGGGCTCCCTGCTCAGCAGGGAGTCTGCTTCTCCCTCTGACCCTCCCCCCTCTCATGCTCTCTCTCTCTATCTCATTCTCTCTCTTAAATAAATAAATAAAATCTTTAAAAAAAAAAAAAGAAAGAAACATTAGTTAAATGAAAGTCAGTAAATTAAAAAAAAATTAGAAAATAAATAAATAAAATCTAACATGACTTCCATAGGAGCTCTGCAGGTAAAAGAGGTAGACAATGATAGTGAACACTTTTAGTTATCAGGTGTCAATTTCAAGCAATTTGAACTGCATGAAACGGAGTTTAAAATGTTTTTGGATTTATTAGCATATTTTATGTAACAGTGATCAATTCTAATATTGAATTAGAAGTTTGGTTTGGTACAAAGAGTCATTTTCAAAGAATAGAGGCTTGCATGTATTGTGAAGCAAAATACTTCAGCAGGAGTCCAGATGATTTGGTAAAAGAAAAGCATTTTAGATTTGTTTCTCTAATTCACTCTAACTTCTCTCTCTCTGCTCAGACATCTGCATTCCCTACCCCATTCTTGATTTACAAGTGAAAGTTACACAGGGTTCCAGCATGTCTACTGAGGGGCAAAAGTCAGTTTGAAACCTTACCTGGCTAGTGTTCAGTTGACACAATGCCCAAGGCCTCTCACCTGAGACAGGGGAACAGAAAGGGGTACTGTCAACACTGTTCCTTCTTATGCCTTGGTGAAATTCCCAAACCTGCTCTTGCTTTCCCTGTCCCTCACTATTACTTGGGAATAGGATGGCCAACAGCCTCCTTCGCCATGGACCATCCCAGGGACTGCTCCAGTTTTAGCGCTGAAAGCCCTGTCTCCGTGGATACCCCTCAGTCTGGGGCAAATCTGGACAGTTGGTTGCCTCCATAATTAATGACCTTCCCCTAATTTTTGCTAGGTAAAAGAGATTTGATTAATTATTTGTCTCTGCAAGGTGAGGCCACTTCCCTGCTTCATAATAGATCTTCCATGAGCAAATTTCCAGAAATGGGCTCAATTAATTACCCAGACAAACAAATAAACAAAAGAATGTAATGTGCTTTAGTGTGTCAATCAGCTCAGCTGGTCTTGTAGTCAGGACAGAAGAACTGAGTAGGAAGACACCAGGAGGGCCTGGGAATTTTGAGGAAGAACAAGTTTTAAGTTCAAGATGTTTTGCTTTAGTTTAGGTGTAGGACATGATGGGTTCTTGGATCAGTTTGTAGGGTCTGAGAAGATGAGCAGGCAATGAATCAAGAAGCCAAGGGAGGTGGGAATGCAAACTGGTGCATCCACTTGGGAAAACAGTATGGAGGTTCCTCAAAAAGTTGAAAATAGAACTATCCTACAACCCAGCAATTGCACTACTAGGTATTTACCCGAAGGATACAAAAATACTGATTTGAAGGGGCACATGCATCCCGATGTTTATAGCAGCATTATCAAAAGTAGCCAAATTGTGGAATGGGGCCCAAATGTCTATCGACTGATGAATGGATAAAGAAGATGTGGTGTGTGTGTGTGTGTGTGTATGGAATATATATGGAATGGAATATTACTCAGCCATCAAAAAGAATGAAATCTTGCCATTTGCAAGGACATGGATGGAAAAAGGGTATATTATACTAAGAGAAATAAGTCAGTCAGAGAAAGACAAATACCATATGATTTCACTCATATTTGGAATTTAGGAAACAAAACAGATTAATATAGGGGAAGGGGGAGAGAAAAAAGAGAGTGAGGCAAACCATAAGAGACTCTTAACTACAGAGAACAAACTGGGGGTTGATGGAGGGAGGTGGGTGGGAGACGGGCTAAATGCTGTGGGCATTAAGGAGGGCACTTGTTGTGATGAGCACTGGGTGTTATATGTAAGTGATGAATCACTAAATTCTACTCCTGAAACCTATATTACACTCTATGTTAATTAACTAGAATTTAAATAAATACTTGAAACAACAACAACAAAAAGAAGCTAGGAGAAAAGAAAGCCAATAAATGTGAAATTAGAATACTTCATCATGAGGCTAGAGTATGTGGTGAGCCTCCTGCCTCATATTTCTTCATCTTCTGTCCCCCTTTTAAACTAGTTGTTACTACTTTCTGACAGATTTCCCCCCAGATTTTATTCAGTCATGTACTGATATGGTATTAATTGCTAAGGTATATTGTATCCTTGATTTGTCCTGGTTAAAAGTAAAGTTGAAAATGGAGACCAGTTTTAACCAACAGTAAATAATAAAAACCTTGACAAGAAACTTTAACAGGCCGCTGATACAAGTTTGCTGAAGATGTCAGCCTGTTTCAGCTTCGTTGTGGGAAGGCAAAGTGATTAGTGTGTCCACAGTGGGGCCCAAATGTGAAAGAAGAGGAGGTATAGCACATCCCCGGAGAACCAATGGCTACAGAGGAATCAAAATTTCGGAACCTCAAGAAAAGATGAAGCCAAAGAGGACAGATTTAGGATGCTTTGAATATATTCATGCCTTTCCTTAGACTTTCTTCTAGAGCTCAATTATTTGAAATTTCTAACAAAAGTATGTTATCTTCCATTCTGTCAGCCAACCACTTGTCCTATCAGTACCCTCTCTACCCCATCAGGTAAGAAGCGGAGGGTACTGGAATTTCCCTCACCAAGTGGCAGCTATTTCCAAACTGGGGGTCTGAGTTTATTAAAGCTTTCGTCCATTCATATCCCTCAGTTTAGCTGCTATCGGGGTGATGGTCCAAGGTACCATTTTATTGTGCCCTGATATTATAATAGCCTCCTGACTGGTCTCCTTGCTTTCATTCTTGCTGCTTCCAAATCCATTGTGTCATATCAGCTAGAATGATCTTTGAAAAGCAGAGATCATAATACTTTATCCTCTATCCCACTGCATGGGTTAAAACCCTCTAATGGACTCCCATCACACTTAATATAAAATATCCGAATTGTTTGTCACAGTCTACAAAGCACCACATAATCTGGCCCCTGCCTGCCTTTCTTACTTCATCTTACCCACAAAGTTCTAGTCATTCTGCTTTTCTTTCCTTTTTCTTAAATGTGCTAAGCCAATCCCTATGGTGAACTGCAAAAGCTAGGAACGTTTCCTCTTTTGGTTCTTGGAATAGCTGGTTGCCTTTTGTTAGTCACCTAGTCAGTCATTCTCTATCATATTACCATATTTTAACTCTCTGCAAACCACCTGCTGATATGGATATTTACTTATTTATCTTGGTCTGGTTTTCCTCCTCAACCAGACTGCAAGCTTCATGAAAGCCGGGGCTTGTCATCTTGTTCTGAACAGTGCCTAATAGATAATTGGTACTCAGTAAATCTTTGTTAAAGTGACTGGTTTCTATTCCCAAAGAGCTTACAAATTTGGTTGTACACGGAAGATAATGTAAATGAAAAGTTCAATACACATGACAACAAACAGAAGAGATGCTAAAAGGCAATATGTGATTCAGCACTATATGAACTTTTTCTCATAAAGCATCGACTTAGATAAAATATAAAGGAGGAGGGGACACCTCATATTCCCGTCAGTGAGACTGCAAGTTCTGAAAGCCAGTTTCAACAGGGGGAAGGCCGAAATCACAGGTGAAGGTGATGGGCGGGAGAGAGGCAGAACGCACGCAGAATGAGTAAGCAGAGAATGTTAATGAACTCAAACTCCAACTCCAGCACAAGTTTGGCAAGGACGGCCTAGCTTGTTGCAAGATGAAATTTTTAATTATCTGGAATTTGGGGTAGATGACAGTTGCATGGAATATTTTGAGGTACAACTTTCCAGTCCTAAAGAGTTCTGCCAAGGGCCTGGACTCCACCCTCCCCCTCCCCCGCCCCGTTTTGGCTCTGTGAGACGAAGCTTCAAAGTAGGTTTAAACAAAGAGGAAGTCGCCTTACTTAGGTAGCCCCGAGGCAAGTACAGCGGCGCGAGCACCGCGGTAGTGGGGGTGGGGCGGAGTGGGGAGGCCACCGCCTCCCTGGGAATTGCTAGTCCCGGTCTCAGCCACAGAGTGCCTTTCCACACAGCGGGTGAAATAGGCCAGGCCTGCAGGCTACGCGGGTATGTTTAGTTTTAGAGGACATCTGTTGTTCTAAACTCCTTTTCCCCTTCAGAAATCTGGCAAGCGTTAGTCTTGTTCCACTCCGCACGAACCCACAAGTGTGCGTGTGCGGCTTCAGATCAGGCCCCGCCCTCAGACGCACACTGACACACAGAGAGACCTGGCCAGATCTTGCTCTTGGCCTTGACTGAAGCGGCTTCTCTGGAGCCACTAACCCCAGGGCCCGCTCAGCCTCCACCCCTAAAGGGGACCGCCCGGCTGCACTGCGCCAGAGCGGAGCCCTAGGAAGAAAGTTTGGAGTGCCGAGGCGAGTTGTGGGCCGCGGGATAAGGGAACCGGCGGACGGGGATCTTCACTCCAAGTTTGTGCGGCCGTCCTCGCGTCCCGGGGGCGCCTGCCCCGCCGCGCACTGCAGCCGCGGGACTTCAGCGCTCCGGGCGGAATGGGACTGCCGCTCCGGTTCCGCGGCCGGTGCTAGAGGCTCGGCCAGAAGCCGAGGGGGAACTTCTCTTGAGCGCTGTCGCCGTGGGCCCTCATTGTCTGCAGGAACTCTCCGGAATCCGGAGGGGGAGGACTGGATCGCTCTTCCACTGGGATTCGTCAAGAGTTCCGGCGGCAGCTGCGGCGGTTGCGGTGTCTCCCTTTGTCCTCCTAGGACCTCCCTCCCTTCCTTTTTCCCTCCCTCTGTCAGTTAGTGGGTCCTGCTGCCCCGGGCGCCGGGCCCCCTCATCAGCTCGCTGTCCCCTACCCCGGGGTGCGTCCCTGGTAACTCCTACCACTTTAGCGTCCCCACCGAGTCGAGCCGAGGGGGCTGTGAGCAGGAGGCAGCCGCAGGCCCCTGGCCGCAGGATGGTGGCGGGGCTCTCTCGGGCCCGCAGTCCCGGGAGCTGGCTGGTCCCCGGGCTGTGGCTGCTGGTGCTCAGCGGTCCTGGGGGGCCGGTGAGCGCCCAGGAGCAGCCCTCCTGCAGAGGAGCCTTTGATCTCTACTTCGTCCTGGACAAGTGAGTGCCGGAGGGAGGTCCAGGGTCTTCTGGTGGGTGGCATTGGATGAGCTGTGGCTGGGGAGACGGAGATGCGTGTGCGCCCTGGGGAGGGGTGCTAGAAAGCCGACGACGGGTGCTTTGTGCTATGCCCGTCCGAAGGGCAAGCGCTTTCTTATCTGTGCTGGCTGGGTGGTGATCGGAGGAGCCCCGAGCTGCTGGGCTCTCTGGGAGGTGGGGTGGTCACTGTTTGCCAGTCCTGGGGCCTCTTGGGAAATGGGAGAGTGTCTGTTTGGAGTAGCTGTCTGCATCCCTGTTTCTCGGCCCCCTCTGGCTTCACCCCCTCAACTGGCTAAAGTTTGCCGGGTCTGATCCAGATCACAGCGCTTTCGTTGTAGCCAGGAAAACCCCAGGGTCAAAGTACTCAAGGTGGTTTGCATTTCCTGTGAAGGAGGGTTGTGTTTATTTTGAAGAGGCGGGATCCTACTCCAAACAATTGGGCAGGTGGTCCCTGAAGATGGGTTGGCTTCCCTGATTCTTTTAGCGCCTAAGTTTCAGCTGCCGATACTATTACTTTGCTTGAAGTAGAGGCCGGGTTACCCCCCACGTAAATGTTTTGTTTTTGGTTTGTTTGTTTCTCATCAGTTCAATTTCATTTTACAGGTCTGGGAGTGTGGCAAATAATTGGATTGAAATTTACAATTTTGTCCAGCAACTTACCGAGAGATTTGTGAGGTATTTCTCCTACTTTTACTTTTCCAGGCAGGGGAGTTTGAGGTGGAGGGAAGTAGACTGAAGTGTAAGATAATTCCTTTTTTGAAACCTTTCGCAGGGAAAGCCTCTCATGAAATGTTGATTTTTAAGTGCCTCAAGACCATTATGACACACATGTAGTTATTAGGACAGCCCTTCAGTTGTTCAGGGCTTATTTCATCTGGATCCCAGAAACTTGGCTCAGGCCCTTGGGAAGCATCTTCAAATACTATTACAAATGTCTTTTCCTTTCTGATTTTTCATCTGTTTTGAATTTTAGTTGCGCTTTCTCATAATTTATCACATAAAACAAATTTTATGCTAATAGTATCCATAATGTATTTTTCTTTCCACACAATTCTTAGAATTGTAGAGGTCCTCATTTAAAAAAAAAAGTGTTGGTAAACTTCCAATGAACATGTGTTAATAACCCACTACCAGAAAAGGCACTTGTGTGTGTTTAAAGAGACGACTTGTGTTTACCCAATGTGTGGGTGTGTGGCTGGTTTAAAATTTAACTGTTCTATATATGCAATAAGCCTTACTAGGAAAGACTGGTTTTTTCTCCTATAAAAAGCATAACTGCTGTGAAATCCAGCTTACTCTCTTATTTAGAGGTAACTAGGAATTAGTGGCATCTCTATTTAAAAATAACCCCAGAACACCAGGCTTTTGAGCCTTTTTTTTTTCTTCTTCTTCTTTTTTTTTTTTTTTAAAGAAAAAAATGCGATGAGCAAATGCAAGTTTATCAAGATAATGGAAAGGACACAAAAAGGAGCTGTATCATTAAATATTGCTTCTTTCAGTCTTGTTAGCCCAAATGTTTTCTGTAAAACAGGCTTGGATGATCAAAACATTTTGAAAGTCATGTTGCAAGTAACTTCAAACAATCTGTAGAGGCCTAGGCAATCCTTGCTTTCAGTTATTGGCAGCAGTAAACTTATCCCTATAAAAATGTATGCTTGTCCATGTTCAATCATCAGTCTCCTGCTTAAGAAGCCAAGTATAACACTCTCATTTCTGGACAAGGTCTGAAGTAAAACTGTCTAGGAAAGAAAAATAAATAAGGCCCTCTATCTTTAAATGTTAAATGCAGTAGGGACAGTTGTTTATAAATTTTCTGATTTAATCCGAGAGTGTGCAGAGAGCATCACATAGATTTTGATCAAAAGTAGTAGATCATTTCAATACACCATTTTGAAGAAGTGGGCTTTTATTGATTTGGTCTGGTTTGCAAGTTGGAATTCTATGATAACACAGTTCTCTGGCTCAAATTTAGTTGCTTAGTTACTAACTCATAATACATTGTAGAAAGCGAATAAAGGCTGACTACTGGAGAGAATATCTTCAAATATGGATAAACCTTTGAGATCATTCTGATCTTCAGTTTATAGATCTTAGTTTCCTGTCTTCAGTTTCAGATCTTAGTCGTAGTTGTGTAGAGTGTCTTGGAGACAAGAACCATTCTGTGAGATAAATGCCTAAGGCTCAAAAGATGTAGCCGACTGGGGCAGGTGTTGCCAGTGGGAAGTATGATGTTTGAGATTAGGACAATTGGAAATGTCTAATCAAGACGGATTTGTTAGTCTCTTTCACATTGTCCATGATACTCTTACTTCCGGATCACTTTTGTCTCATATCATAATTGTGGTAATTAAATCAAACTGACTGCTCTCCAGCCCAAAATATTGCTAATGACAATTGCTCAGAAGGATCTGGCCTCCTTTAAGGAGATGAGGTAGAACAGGGAAAATAGGTAAAGGGAGAAGTATTTTCTACGAAAGGATTTTACATTGGCCTAGAATTCATCTTTCTAGGTAGTCTCTTCCCTAAATGGCCTTGTGGGTCATGGAGGATTGTTTGAGTGCTGAGAAGCACTGACTAAATCCAAGATGGCTTATGCAGTAATGTTAAGCAGAGTTAGTGTATCTATTTAGGGAGTTCCATTTAAAAGAAGCCTGGACCATCAGAGTCTGATTTTAACTGAGACTCCATAGCTATGTATCTGTATTGTATCAATATTTCTTTTAAAAATGTTTAACTGCCTCTTTTCTTATATTGCAGCCCTCAAATGAGATTATCTTTCATTGTGTTTTCTACTCAAGCAACCATTATTTTGCCATTAACTGGAGACAGGTTAGTGCATTATCATTTCACTGTAGGCTTTTAGTAGAGACTAATCTTAAAGGAATGATTGATATTTCCAAGTGGTGATTCAGGCCTCCCAGTGGAATCAAGCAAATGCAGACAGTTTAGCTCTGCTCACTAATAGAGGAGAAAGGAGGTATGAGTAATATAAAAGAGCAGATAATCTGAAAATCGATATCATTCTTGTTGGTTCTGGAATGTACAATGAAACCCAGATCTCTGCCTTAGTTGTCATTTTAGTAAGGGAGGCTGGTGTACTTTGTTTTGCATAATATGTGGATTTCTGCAAAGTTATACTTGAATATAGCTTTTTTTTAATAAATTATTTTTTTCTTTAAAAATGTCGAGAAAGAGCGCCTGGGTGGCTCAGATGGTTGGGCGTCTGCCTTCTGCTCAGGTCATGATCCCAGAGTCCTGGGATCGAGTCCCACATCGGGCTCCCGGCTCAGCGGGGAGCCTGCTTCTCCCTCTGACCCTTTCCCCTCTCATGCTGTTTCTCTCTCGCTCGCTCTCTAAAAAATAAATAAAATCTTTAAAAAAAAAAAATGTCGAGAAAATATAATATTTATTTATGTATTTTGTTTGTTTCAACTTTTTATTTAAACTCTGGTTAAAGAAACATAATATTTAAAGGGACTCAGGGAGAGAACTTATTTATACTTTGCAGAGTTAATTTGGAAAATTGTGTGTGTGTGTATATATATATAGATAGATAGATAAACTTCTAATTTATTTGTGCTTTAAGTTTACTTTTTTCTGGAGAGGAAATACCTCTGTAGATGAGGAGTCCAGCTTATGACCTCCGTCTTCTCATTGATACTTTCCTTCCATACTTTCTTGTGTGCATCTGGGTGTCATCAAGAGTCAGAGCAATAGTAGTCCCTTGTAACCCACATACAATAGCTTTGCTTCCATGAAAAGAAATTTTGTTCATTGCCCAGCTTAATTTTCAAAGATCCAGATAGATCTCCTAATGGAGTCTATTCATTAGAAGAAAGAAAGAACAGTGTTAACATTTATAGAGTGCTTATGTAGGGAAAAGCACTTAGCATGACACCAGACACAGAGTAGACTCTCAGTAATTGTCACCTGCATATGCTGTGCCAGGTTCTCAGTTGGGCACTTTGAAGATGAAGTGTAGTGATTGGTCAACAAAATTGGTATTGTTTAGAAATGCATGGAAAGGGTTTAAAATGTTAATCTAAATTAGAGATTCTTCCTTTATCATTGGTTAAATCTAAAAGAGGAGAGGACTGGGATAAAGAGGCTTCTATTTGAAGAGGTAGCATAAACATAAGCATGTTGCAGTTAAGAGTCACTGAACCAATTTACTAGCCAAATGGTCATGGACAAGATACTTAACCTCTTTATGCCTCAGTTTTGTCCATTTCTGTAATGATGACAATGATGATGGTGATAACAATATCTGCCTCATAAGGTTGTTGTGAGAATGAAGTCAGTGAATGTGGAGAATGCAGGACAGAGTCTGGTGCGTATGTATTCAAGAGATGAAAGCTCTGTCATCGCTATTATTTGTTACTACTACTATTATTATTATTTGGAGCCAGGGAATATGTAGTATTTTAATGATTAGTGAGGAATGATGCTTACAAATAGGGATAATTGTCCTGCTTGAAAGGATTTATAATATTCAAGGAGAAGTGATAATAATGCTACTTACAACTTATATACAGTTCACTCCTCTGTCTCTTTTTAAATAGAAATACCTTCTGTTTTAACGAATTGCACTATTTGTGGCATGCTGAATTAGTGGGGGGTGGCAGAAAGTACACTAAGAAGGCCTCGGTTAGAATTACAGCCGTGCCACTTACTGATTGAGAGACGTGGGGCAAATCATCTGCTCAGTGTGTCGGCTTTTATGTGTGTAAACCGCAGACATAATTGGCCATGTTTTCTTTCTTTCTCTTTTAAATCTTTATTATTGACACTCTTCTGTGCTTTCTTAGAGAGTTGTTGTAAAGATCAAAATAAGACAATGCAGAGAAAAGTACTTTTTATATCACAGAACAGTCTCCATTAAAGGGTATTATTTTCTGCTCCTAGTTCTTTCACTAATTTTATTTTATTAAGTCAGTAACTTCTCAAACTTCTCTGTGCTGGGTATTTGGGTATAGGGTCACTTTTCATCCATTACCTGCTCTCAAGTGTGTAGAAACAGTTCACATATTTAGATACAAAATTACTGAAAAAATGCTTCCACAACTATTGTGGGTCTTTGTTTCAAAGCCTAGACATTGGAATTCTACCTATAAACTTTCCTCATGCCCTAGGTCACATCACAGAGAGACCTGACTAAATGAGACACACAGTGAGTTTCACAATTTTGGTTCTGTTGTTCATAATTCTTCATTCCTTTGGTTATTATGAGAAGTACTTCTTTCCTGTTTCTCAGAGTGTTGCTAAATATTTTCAGTAGAGATGAAGAAGATTGGAAGGCAGTAATCCTTACAACAGAGCAGTGTCTTCTTTTTTTTTTTTTTTTTTTTTTTAAAGATTTTATTTATTTATTTGACAGAGAGAGAGATAGCGAGAGCAGGAACACAGCAGGGGGAGTGGGAGAGGGAGAAGCAGGCTTCCCGCAGAGCAGGGAGCCCGATGCGGGGCTCGATCCCAGGACCCTGGGATCACGACCTGAGCCGAAGGCAGACGCTTAACGACTGAGCCACCCAGGCGCCCCTAGAGCAGTGTCTTCTTATAGAATTTCAACATGGTGTCCAATACTCTGTGAGTACATGGATAGAATAATAAACTTGGCAAGATATGATCAGTTATACATTTTATATACTCATAAAAACTTTACTCTTCTAAGTGTTTCAGTTTGAAACACTCTTCTCTTGCCCCCATGATTTTTATCCTCTGTGTATCTGTTAGCTCATTCATCCACTTATCTACCTACCTGCTTGCCTACCTTATAGATGATGTATTGAGTGTTTTGGGCTCTGGGGGCAACACAAAGATGGATAATCTAGTGTGTGTGAGAGTAAGGAGTGTGCGCATACACTTAAATAGCTCAGGGCTGTATTATAGGATCAGATAAAAGTGCCATGTTGATTCAATATGGACAAATCTGGCCTCTCAGTATTAGAGAGTTTGAATCAAGAGTAATTTTAAAGGATATTTTTAGTTATTATGCTACATAATTGGGGATAGTGAATCATGCTCACTTCTATTCAATATGATCTTTTTTTTTTTTTTTAAAGATTTTATTTATTTATTTGAGACAGAGAGAATGAGAGAGAGAGAGCACATGAGAGGGGGGAGGGTCAGAGGGAGAAGCAGGCTCCCTGCCAAGCAGGGAGCCCGATGCGGGACTCGATCCCGGGACTCCAGGATCATGACCTGAGCCGAAGGCAGTCGCTTAACCAACTGAGCCACCCAGGCGCCCCTCAATATGATCTTAATGATGTAAAAGTGATTTAGTTAAAAACATTTAGTGAACAGTTATTATGTGCTAGGCAGTGTGCAAAATGCTTTCCATTCATTACCTCATTTCATCCTCATATTAATACATGTAATACATATTGTTATTATCTTAACTTTACAAATGAGGAAATGGAAGCTAAGGAAGGTAATGTAGCTTATCCAAGGACATACAGTTAATACGTGGTGAGGGTATATTAGCCAGAATGGTCTTTTAAAATATAAAGTAGAGTATGCCCCTCTCATGCTTATGACAGTTCTAATGGCCTGGAATAGAAAGCCTATGTCTCCTAATGGCCTAAAAGCCCTACCTGATTGCCTTACCCAATCTGCTCCTGTAACATTGTGTGCCACAGTTTAGCCCACTGGTCTTTCCATTCCCTGACCAGGCCAGGCTTCTTCCCACATTAGGAATTTTGCCCTTTCTCTGCCCCAGAACTTCCCCTGGCTAGCTCATTCTTATTCTTTAGGAATCATCCCATGCGTCCCCTCCTCTGAGACCCTTAGCCACAGGCACCCTGGCCCTCCTCCCCAGAGATTGGTCGTGATAGTCTATTTGGTTATCACTTTTTGAAATTATTCTGTTAAGTAATTTATTTTTATCTCCATCACCCTAACATAAATTGCATGAGAGCCGAGGGGTCTTCTTTGTCTTGTTCACCCACATATTTGATACCAGAACAGAACCTGGCACACAGTAGATGCTCAACAAATACTCGCTGGATGAATGGTTGAATTGGTCACTCTAGAACCTGAGTTATTAACTACTATCATATATTTTCTCTCTTTGAGAAATGATAAATGATGACTTAGATTTGCTAAGTTTCTTTCCTACTCTTGTAGATCAGTTATAAACTTTTCCAACACTCTTCTTAATGTATTTTTTCCCAAATTGAAAAAGTCATATAATTGTTTAACCTAAGCACAATAATCAATTACTTAGGAAAAAATATTCCTTAGGCAGACTTATAGGAACTGAAAGAGAGAAGTCATTTGATTAAGTTTAGATAATATATACATTTCTATTATTTGAAAAGATTTATTCTTATTCCTTAAAATCTGAACTAAAAATTTACTTGTGATAAAACAGTTCTTCATAAGAATTGGTAACTTATAAATTGGTTCATTAATTTTGCACAGAAATTTGGCAGTATCTGTAAAAATTTAGAAGGTTCCCATCAGCCATTCTACTTTTCAGGATTGTATTCCACTGAAATCCTAGCACCAGTGTGCAAAGATAGGTATGTGCAAAGTTGGACACTGAAGTGTTGCTCATAATAGCGAAAACTGTATTCAATCTAAATGTGTTTCAATTGATGTAATTTAAAAAAAAAATGTAGAATGAGATGCTATGTAGTCATGAAAAGAATTGGAAAATCCATGTATATTAACATGAAAATTTATCTAAGATACATTAATTGAGAAAAGCAGGTGGCAGAACACTCTTAAGTATGATTTTATTTTTCTAAAATAAAAACAAAAAAATCTTTAACTGTTTTTACGGTGTGTGTGTGTGTGTGTGTGATCATAAATGCATGGAAAAAAGTCTGGAAGATATGCAAGAAACTGCTGACAACGATACTTTCTTAGCAGTGACATTCAGGGTGGGGAGAACCTTCATTTTTTAATTTCCATACACCTTAGTGATTCAATTTTATTTCAACACTATTATTTGTAAAAAAAAAAACAAATGCTCAAAAAAAAAAAATTGTTACTGACTTCTTTAGCCAGAGATAGCTCTCTTGGAGTCAGAATGGAATTTAGGAGTTGGAAGGAGAAAGCATTCAGGAATAACACATATCCAATTGCTATCTTGGGGGATCCTGAGGGTTCCTTGTTAAAATGAAAACACCAGGAGTGGACCTTAAGTCAGGTAGACATGGAAGCTATATACTCGTTGTGTGACCTTGGGCAAGTAATTTCACTTTCTGCTGGCCAGTTCTCTTGCCCGTTAGAAGGAGCTAATCATTCCTACGATATCGCAATGTTGGGATGATTAAATGCCTATGATGCATGAGAAAGCCTAATTGATGTGGGAAGGAGTCTAAGGTTGAAATGGGATTTGGAGATTATCAGTGTACACTACCGCAATCATTTTCATCCTCAGGTGCCAGGATTCTAAGAGTAGTTTAGAGAGGTCAAATGAATTTGCTCGAAGTGACACAGCTAAGTAGTTCGAGCCAGGGTTCACGTCTAGTTCTGACTCCTGAGCATGAGCATTTAACCACTGCATTGCCTCAGACTTGCTGTGTTCCCCCTTCTGCACTTTTCACAATTAGTCAGAATTTGTCATAATTCGAAGACATGTTCTTCCTCTAAACCCATTCTGTTCTCTTTTAAACCAGTGATGTGGTGAGAGGAAGTGAATGTAGTTTTTTTTATTGTTGTTAATTGTATTAGAGAAGTGATTACTTCTGGTTAGAAAAGTCCGTTTGGGCCACACATTGTGCTAATCCTGAGAGGTCTGGGCAAGATAGCAGCTCAAGATTCTAGTCATGGATATGCTAATAGTTATTTCAGTGCAGTCCCACGTCTGCTTTATATTCTAGAAAATGAAATACATGGTTACTCATACCTGGGAGACAAACCTGGCACACCCAAGTGGTAAAACGCAGAGGTCAATTTCTCATAACTTAGTAACGCATTGAATGGGGAAGTGGGGTAAAAAAATATACCAAACGCAGCCAGTATGGACTTCAGGTGTGAGCCACGGACCACACTTTGGTAAGCGTAGACTAAGCGGGAGAGAATTTTTTCACAAAACCCAGACTGTGCAGAGCATTTTGTAAGCAGCTATTTATGAATCCAGAACTGCTACCTTGGGTTCATTGGTCTGGGCTCTGGACCACAGAGACATTGACACATGTTGGCCTTAGAGTGACATGTTAAATAAACAATAAGCAAGTTTTGATTCATGACAGAACAGCGCAAGACTTAGTGGCTTAAACAACAGCAATTTTATTACCGTTCACAATTCTGTGGACTGATGGCTTGGCTGGGAGGTTTCTCTGCCCCATGTGATGTTGTCTGATGCTGTAGGCATAGAGCTGGTTGTTGATTCTGGAGCTCAGCTAGAGCTGTTCAGTGGAATAACTTGGTTCTCCTCCATGTGTCCTCCTCATGTGGCATAGCTTCTCACGGTATGATGACTGGGTTCCAAGAGAGAGCTTTCCAAGAGCAAGTATTACAAGATGAAGGAAACAAAGTCCCCATTTTTTAAAGGATTGGACTCAGATGTCCAAGAATATCACTTCTACCGTATCCTATTGCCAAGCAGTAGCAGGACTAGGCCAGATTCAAGGGGGGAGGAGATAAATGCCATCTCTTGATGGGAGAACGGGCATATAGAGAGTGGGAAGGAATTGACAGAGGTCATATTGGAGATCACCTACTATAGATTTTATGAAAAGTAATAATGAAACTCTAAGATGGATCTCTTTTGATGTAAACATGTCAGCTTAGCGAAAAAATATAAACCTTGTATATGACCAAAATAACAAATTAGATAGGTAATTTGGGCTCTAGTCTTTAGATTCTAGTGTGACCCATAATCCATCTCAGTAAATTTTGAATGCGAAGTGTCCTTTACTTTTTTTTTTTATACTTTTTTTTTATTGTTATGTTAATCCCCATACATTACATCATTAGTTTTCGACGTAGTGTTCCATGATTCATTGTTTGTGCATAACACCCAGTGCTCCATGCAGAACGTGCCCTCCTCAATACCCATCACCAGGCTAACCCATCCTCCCACCCCCCTCCCCTCTAGAACCCTCAGTTTGTTTTTCAGAGTCCATCGTCTCTCATGGTTCGTCTACCCCTCCGATTTCCCCCACTTCATTCTTCCCCTCCTGCTACCTTCTTCTTCTTCTTCTTTTTTTTCTTAACATATATTGCATTGTTTGTTTCAGAGGTACAGATCTGAGATTCAACAGTCTTGCACAATTCACAGCGCTTACCAGAGCACATACCCTCCCCAGTGTCTATCACCCAGTCACCCCATCCCTCCCACCCCACCCCCCACTCCAGCAACCCTCAGTTTGTTTCCTGAGATTAAGAATTCCTTTACTTTTATTATTTTTTATTAACCTCTTCCTTTCATTCCTTTTATTCTTTTCCATAAATGAAAAATATTTGTTTATTAACATTAATACATTCTCTTTTACTTTTATATTTTTAATATTACCATTATGTCCTTCTTGAGTCATGTTAGAATAGATTGGCACATTTTGCTTTACCTCCATGATTTTAAATAGTATTATTAAATTTCAACTATCAAGGACTTAAGAATTAACAATAGGTAGAAATACTTTCTAGTACAATGTGAGGATAGAAGTTTTCTTAACTAGAAATGACTGCAAATTTTTAAAAATATCTTAAAATTTTGAGCTATAAAAGAAGTACATTTTGAGGTTGTTGGTATTCAACTATTTATTCAAGAACAATAGTGCACACTTATGGATATGATTTGTTGTTTGTGTGATTTAATATAAAGTTTTAAGGTTGTGTGTTTTGTGAGGGATGATTAAAGGGACAGTTCCCAAGTGAGGTTTATAAACTGTGACTAACAAAGCTGGTAATTTGTACTTAAGTTTTCTTCTATGGATAAAGGGATAGGAGTACAGTGAGTAGATATTAACAGTTGGTTATTGATAATTGAATACTATGGGCTATGTAGTATATGAAGTGTTCTACATGTGATAGTACCTTTAATTTTGATTAAACTCCACTATGTAAGTACTGTCATCACCCCCATTTTTCAGATGGGAGAAATGGAGGGCCAGAGAGGCTATATAACTTACCCAGAGTTGCAAAACTAGGAGGTGTTAGGGCTGGGAATTGAGGCCAAGGTCCCATTGCTTGACCTGTATGTTGCATTCATTGATGCAGAGTGACATAAAGAAAGAATAGAGGGTTGGTTGGCAGATAACCTCACTCGGTCCCTGACTCATGATGTGATAAAAGAATAATAACTAATATCTGTGTAGCACTCACTTTGTACCAGACATTTTATATGCATTAGGATATGATAGGTGTTCAAGAAGAGCAACATGGCAGTGGAAAGGAGAAACTATGAGGAGGAGAGTTTGTTTTGGGCACTTCTCACTTTCTTTCTCCTGTCTCTCCTACTACCCTCTCTGTCCAGGCACCTGCTACCTTCTGAATGCTCAAAGCTGCCAAATAACATTATATTATAAATATCATAGTGGGGACCCAATAAATATCTATAAAAGGAATGAATGAAAACCTAACTGGGCAGGCATTATTTACATTTTATGGAGATGGAAACTGAGCTCCAGGACAGTAAACTGCTGGTGTATGCAGTTTATTAGTTGTAGAACTAGACCTTCAGTTCACTTCTGATTTGCTCCAATCCATAAGTCTTCCTCCCTCATTACATAGCTTCCCATTTGACTTCTTTCCAGAACCTCCTCCCACCAAAGTTCAATGTAACACCTTCTTTCCTTCCTTTTTTCTTTTCCCTTCTCCTTTCTGGTTTCTGTATCAAAATGTTTCAACTCTCAGTTTGCTGAGGGAGCTCTCCTTGGAATCAAGGAGAAAGTAACCTGGGTGAACAAAATCCTACTAACACGGGAAATGACTAATATCAACTTAACAACAGTAGTACCTATAATTTACTCAGTACTTCTTATGTGCCACTGAATCCTCACAATGGCTCCATGGGGTAGATATTTTCATCCCTATTTTACAGATGAAGAAACAAGATAGGACTTGGAATTCATCTCAGTTCTCTCTGGCTATAAGCTGTACCATCCGAGAAACTGTATTTTATAGTTTAAAAGATTGTCCTAGTCACCCCCAAACCCTTTCAGTAGAGGACTGACTGGCAAAATAGTTAAGGAAAAGAGCATTCCAATGACATGGAAAGGTTTCTAAATTAGATTAGATCAGAGGTGGGTGCCTGAGTGGCTTGGTTTGTTAAACGTCTGCCTTCGGCTCAGCTCATGATCCCGGAGTCCTGGGATCGAGTCCCCTTGCAGGCTCCCCTCTCAGTGGGGAGTCTGCTTCTCCCTCTGACCCTCCCCCTTCTCATGCTTTCTCTCTCTCACTCTTTCTCAGATAAATAAATAAACTCTTTAAAAAAAAAGACATTAGATCAGAGGTTCTTAATTCTGGCTGCACATTAGAATACTCTGGGGAATTTCTAAAAAAATAACCCTGAACTTATCACAAACCACAAGTAAATTAGACTCTCTTCAGTTAGAGCCCAGAAGGGATTTTTTTTTTTTTTTTTTTTTAAAACCCTTTGGTGATTCCAGTATTCAGCCATGGTGGAGCACTAAGGTGCATCTGTAGAGATGTGTGTGGACTACATGGGAGCCCTTCTCATTATCACTATACAGACTCAGTGTTCACTTGTGGTAGGCACTTAGCAGGTGCACGTAGATTGAGTGAAATCTGGAAAGAGTTTTGAAATCTGGAAAGTTAAGATGGTGTCCATTGGAAAGTTCAAGTACTATACAAATGTACTGTGTAAACATAATATCATTAGTCACAAGTAGAAGACACTTCAAATAAAAAATTGTGCCTTAATTGTGTTAGTTGGGCAAGTCAGAATTATCTGCCAATCATTTGATTATGCCACTATTTATAATATATATTTAATTATGACATCATGAACACCTTCCAAAATCCAGAGTGTTCTACAGATGGAGAAAAGCCATTGATGTAGTGCAGTGTGTGACAATGTAATTGCTATGTTTCCTTCCCTTCCATCATATCCTTTCCCTTCCCTCTTATCTCTTCCTTCCCCTACTCAGCAGAGAAATTGGAGAGATACTAACAGAGTGGAAAGTGTTACTTTAGAGATAAAAAAAATGAGTCAGTGTGTTTTTGCCTCTCTATCTGTCCCTCTCTTTCTCTCCAATCAATATAATTATGAAATAAAAAAGAGTTGATTATAGATTTTAGCCCTCTGATTCTCAACAAAAAAATCAGAGGTTTAACATCCCATTTAATTTGTTTCAATTCTGCCTCTTTCCAAAAAGTATTGGGCTGCACTGAACATAATAACATTGTAGAAAGACAATAACATATAAAAAGAAAAGTTAAGATCTTGGAAAAGAGGATGTAGCCTCTTTTGGTATAATATGATAACCATAGGAACTTAGCAGAATTTTGTGAATGAGTAAGAAATTTACTGTGGGCTTCCCAAAAGTTAGGGCAAAAAACAGTTGACGTAGTTGTACTTAGCAGAAAGGAGGAAGTGTATGGTGATTACTCAGGGATGACAAGAACCTTCTGCCACGAGACCTTAGAGGGGACGTTATGTGTTATGGTTGGAGCACCCTTGACTACAGCTTCACAACAAATACCAAAGTAGTTTCAATATCACTATTCCTGTAGCCGGAGACCTAACGTGAAAACCAGACTTGGTGAGGTTGATCTAAGATGTGTTGAATTTGAGCTTTATAACATGTGCATTTTTTCTTTTGTTTTTATCACCCCCCACTTCCTTATTTTTTTTAGAGCTTTCTTAGAGTCATAGTTTAGATGAATGAGTTCTCTTTTTAACCTACAACATTTTGCATCCCCCCAGTTAGCTGTTTACTAATAGACAAGTTTAGAACTTATTTTTAGTTGCTTGGCATCTTTCGAAGGCCTGAGATCTGCCCTGTCTTGTTTGGCTTTAGTATCCCCTAAAATGACACTGGTTGGCGGAGGCTGACAAACTGTGTAGTTCCACTGGAAGGAGGTAAGACCAGGGCTCATGTGCATTGATGTTCTTGACTGTTGGCAAGAAACACTTTGCTCCAATGATGATGCAGCTGCAAAAGTAATGATGGAATTTGGTGCTACTTAGAATATTAGGGTGTCACGTATGATTATGGATAGAAAAGCCAGGGCTACTCTTCTTCTTCCAATGAAATAAGCCAGCTGAGTCCTACCTTCCAAAAAAAAGTTCTGAATTCCACATTGGGCAAGTTCTTGTAGCTTAGAGTCCTCTGCTGGTGTTGTCTGTGGTTCTTAGAAGGAATTAAATGGTGAGGTGAATCTGAACTGAATGGAGAAGGCAGTTTTTATCATGCAAAATCTGTTTGTGTAAACTTGAATTTCAGTTGTCTTTTTCTCATTTCCCTTTTGGCAGCGAACATTAATGCTTGAGGACACGCTGCCACTCATTTCTCGGAAGCACCAAATATTTGGTTTTTGTCTGCATTCAAACAGAATCAGTTTCAAGTTGTGTCTGTAGATACTAAACATAAATATTTAGATAAAACAAGCTTATAAAGTAGGTAATTTGCTCCATCATCTGTGAAATTATGAATCTTTTTCCTATGGTAAATTGAAAAATTTATTGAACCCTTACTTTGTAAAAGGCATTATAATAAGTAATAAGTACAGAGTAGGAGGATACATTATAAATGGTAGACCTGGTGATAGTCCACTGTGGACTTCCAGTCTAGTTGAGAAGTGAAAACATTAAATTAAGTTAGATTAAATTAAGTTAAATTAAATTAATTACATTATTTTAAAGTAGAAAGTTTTTGAGAGACAAAATTACTCATTGTAGTAGAAGTTGATCGTGGATATATTTGGGGTACCTTAGAAAAAAGAGTGTAATGAAGTTAAAGATAGGTTCACAATAGGCTGATTTTAAACCAAGTATTAGAAGAGGCAATGTGGTTTGGTAGAGATGACTGAATCAGGAAGGAGGAAGATAAGGATCATACTTTGAAACATATTTTTGGGAAACTCCTTGAGATGGAAAACTTGTCTGATAATAATTTTCATTACAATATCAGCATATAATCAGTAAGTTACTTTTAAAACATGAGTGTAGTTCTGGTGAGTGACTCATTTATTTCAAATATTTGAAATACAACATTGCAGTATGATAAAATTTTTTTTTACTGTTTTTGACATATGTTTTAATAGTGTATGATATATATTATATGTATACAATTTTATTTTAGTAGTGTATGATATGTATATATATATCCTTTTACATATGATTCTAGTAAGTTCCTTGATATTCAGATAATATACTTTTTTTAATTTTATTTTTTTTATTATGTTATGTTAATCACCATACATTACATCAGTTTTTGATGTAGTGTTTCATGATTCATTGTTTGCGTATAACACCCAGTGCTCCATGCAGAACGTGCCCTCCTTAATACCCATCACCAGGCTAACCCATCCTCCCACCCCCCTCCCCTCTAGAACCCTCAGTTTGTTTCTCAGAGTCCATAGTCTGTCATGGTTCATCTCCCCCTCCGATTTCCCCCCCTTCATTCTTCCCCTCCTATTAGCTTCTTCTTCTTTTTTTTTTTTTTAACATATAATGAATTATTTGCTTTGGAGGTACAGATCTGTGATTCAACAGTCTTGTACACTTCACAGCACTCACCATAGCACATACCCTCCGCAATGTCTATCACCCAGCCACCCCATCCTTCCCGCCCCCCACCACTCCAGCAACCCTCAGCTTGTTTCCTGAGATTAAGAATTCCTCATATCAGTGAGGTCATATGATACATGTCTTTCTCTGATTGACTTATTTCGCTCAGCATAATACCCTCCAGTTCCATCCATGTCGTTGCAAATGGCAAGATTTCATTCTTTTTGATGGCTGCATAATATTCCATTGCATATATACACACACACACACACACACACACACACACCACATCTTTATCCATTCATCTGTCTTTTTATAATTAATCTTTCATCTATCATTCTTAATAGTGTGGGTGCTCTTTATGTTTTATTTAAAGCATTATACTTCAGTTTACCATTGCAAGACTTTTTTATGTAGAAAGGTCTTTTTTCTTGGGGCGCCTGGGTGGCTCAGTCGGTCAAGTGCCTGACTCTTGATTTTGCCTGGGGTCATGATCACAGGGTTGTTGGATCGAGCCCCATGTTGGGCTCCTTATGCACTGAGCATGGAGCCTGCTTGAAATCCTCTCTCTCTCTCTCTCACTCGCTCTCTTTGCCTCTCCCCTTGCTGGCATGTGCTCTCTGTCTCACAAAAAAAAAAAAAAAAAGGTATTTTTCTTGCTTTTTAAAAACTAAAATTCTGAAAGCAATATATTAAGATCTCTCTTCTGATCCTTTAAATTTAAAAATTTAAAATGAAATTTTGAGTTTATTTTGGATTGTTTTTGCTACATTGTTGTATTGATCTCTTATGATTCTTATGGTTTCTTTATTTTTCAAGGGGTCTTTGGAACCTATATTAAAAAACTCTGAAAAATGAGTCTTCTCTTACTTAATACACACAAAATAGCTTTTAACAAGGTATTCATACTTCATTTAGACATACTGCATTGGGACTCTAATTAGTCAGGATGAAAAAAGATTATTCTAGTTTTTCATCTTTTTCATTCCTGTTGCATCTTTCAAGAACCCATTGCCATCCATCCATCCACCCATCCAACCATTTATTCTTTCATTTGATCATCAAATATGTACTAAGTACCTACAGTATTCAAGAGAATGAGCTGGTGTCTGGATGGGTGATAAGATGCTACAAGAGTGGGGGCGCCTGGGTGGCTCAGTCGTTAAGCGTCTGCCTTCGGCTCAGGTCATGATCCCAGGGTCCTGGGATCGAGCCCCGCATTGGGCTCCCTGCTCAGCGGGAAGCCTGCTTCTCCCTCTCCCACTCCCCCTGCTTGTGTTCCCGCTCTCGCTGTGTCTCTCTCTGTCAAATGAATAAATAAAATCTTTAAAAAAAAAAAAAAAGATGCTACAAGAGTGACTAGATTCTGAGACATAGGACTCTGGGAAACAAAAGTAGAAACTGTGAATTTCTGTAAGTAAGGGTTAAGTAATGTGCCTCAGAAACCTGCAGATAACAAAGGAAATTTCCAACTTGCAGGGAAGTGGGTAAGTGCTTCAGAAATGCTTTTTCACTTAAGCTGACCTACACAATCCTTGTTTGTTTTGGATGAAGGAAAATGTTTTACTCCTCAGCATTTAGTCAAACAAATATGATAGAAGTTATCTGTTCTCAGGTCAAAAAGGCCTAGAATATACCTAGATTTCTCAAGTTATTTCATATTGTCAGTACTTTTATTTTTTGTAGTTAAAATACGAATGCTATTAAATACTTATTAAAATAGGAAAAAGTGTGAGAAGTTATCTGTCCTCAAAGATGCCCATGTTCTTTCCTCTTACTGAAGAAACCTTAATTGTAATACTGCCATGTTTTTTGATAAGTGCTTATTTTGATCTTTGCTCATTTTTCTTTTGTTTAATTTTATAATTTTCAGAAGCAAAATCAGTAAAGGCTTGGAGGATTTAAAACATGTTAGTCCAGTAGGAGAGACATACATCCATGAAGGACTAAAGCTAGTAAGTTCTTTCACATTTATAAGTATGGGAGAGAATGTTTTCTCATTCTGTAATGCAATAAACTATAACTTTCTAGTAAAACTCAAAGACCCCATTACATGTTTATCTTTAAAAAAATTTTTTTTTAATGCTTTTAGTTGTTCTAAGGATGAGACTGATTTACCGTGGTGATAAGAAAAATTTGGATGGCATTTTGCTTTTTAAGGAATTTTTGTGGTGTGTGGTTATTTTCAGACTAGTCAATCAAAGCTTAAAATTTATATCCTTTAACCCAATAGTAACTACTCTATAATGTGAATCTATACATATTTCAAATAAAATAGTTAACACAAAATACCCTGTTTTAAAAGCCAGTCTATAATAATTTGGTTTTGTCAGACTCATAAATTCAGCCTGATGGAACATGCTGGTTAAAAGTTAAGATTAAATTGTTAGTTGGATAATTATTCTATATTTTCAGGCAAATGAACAAATTCAGAAAGCAGGAGGCTTAAAAACCTCCAGTATCGTAATTGCTCTGACAGATGGTAAGTTGGACGGTCTGGTACCATCATATGCAGAGAAAGAGGTTAGTATTGAGCTGAAACTGTTCCTTATACCCTAGTGTACTTTGCTGTGTGTCTCTGTATCTATAGCCTGATATTTGAATAATGCAACCCCCCATCTCTCTCTCTCTCTCTCCATAGGCAAAGATATCGAGGTCATTTGGGGCTAGAGTTTATTGTGTTGGTGTCCTTGACTTTGAACAAGCTCAAGTGAGTGCAGCAGATCTGCAAACCTTAATCTAAATTACATAATTGTTGTAAGAGTAGTTCATCAAATTCTTTTCACTGGTGATTTACTGTGACACTAATTGGTTGCTAAAGATTTTCTATAAAATGATTTTGAACTCTGCATCAATAATGTCTGATTTTGATAGGTTTCATTACTGAAAATGAAACACTAGAATTTCTTGAATATTCATTTGGTTTGGAGGAACTGATATTATAGGACACACATTTGATTAAAATATTATGAATACTCCTCCTTGAACTCAACTGACAAGATTATTATGACGGTCTTATTTAGGTGTTTTAGTTTGATTGAAAACTTGACTCCTAGGAGTGCAGGGATTTGGGAAATCTGTTTAGAGGAAATCTTTAATAATTTTCATTCCAAAACCCAAATTTTTTCGTTAAGTTTTGAAGGTTTATATATTAATTTTTTTTTTCTTGGCTCACCAGATGATTTTACATTTAAATTTCTGGTTGAACATGACTAAGATTCCTGTGTCTCTTGACATTTACAGCTAGTAGAACTCTGCACTGTTTTGAGATTCAAACTTGAGGCCGATGTAAAGGACCTGTGGCTAATTCATTTCATTGCACTATGTTTCGAGTAACACTAGTGCCATCTCCTTCAGTTCCTGACAGGCTACACTGGTGAATTGATCCTCTGGTGTAATTTTCAGATGAACATAACTGAAACATAATGAAGTGTATAAAATGTATGTCTCAACTACCCATTAATTAAATGTTCCTCATTTTTCTAAAGCTGGAAAGAATTGCTGATTCCAAGGATCAAGTTTTCCCTGTCAAAGGTGGATTTCAAGCTCTTAAAGGAATAATTAATTCTGTGAGTATTTTTCTGGGAGTAAGAAAGGCGTATGGTTTTAGGTACATTTTACAACATAAGATGTAATCTTGATATCCATTCAGGTGGTCGTTATCTTGAAGAAAGAGATTAAGAAGGAAGTTTGTTCGGTATTGAGAACAAGGCATTAATTCTAAAGATCTGGATTTTGTTGGTGTTGTTAATTAATGCTTATGAATTGAACTCTGTGAGCTTGGGTTTGAGATTCCAAGTTTAAGATCTTCATGAACAGTCTTAGACATTTCCACCCTGTGAGCATGGAGTTCCTCATTCTCTTGATATCTTGGAAGTTTTATAGGCTTTCCAGAAGATAAAGTAAAAATTTGGATTGGAATGTGTGATGTCTCCCTCCTCCAAACATGGTGTTTCTTAGCTATCAGGCAGGCACCGTGCACCAGCAGCTGAGTATTTGACTGCCGTTGTTCTTTCCCTTTTAATGATTAGTCGTTTCACTGGAGCTCATAATATTTCTGTTTGGAATTCAGTTGCACTGTCTCTGGTGATTGTTAGAATCGGGGCTCCCCTAAAGAGGGTAAGGGGAAGTGGGATGAGGAAATGCAAAGCAAAACTCCTACGTTTCACAGCTGAGGTTTATGTTTCATTTTACTGCCTTTTGCTAGAAGCACTTGGAACAGTTGCTATTAAGTATTTATGATATTTTGGTAAACACCATCCTAAAATGGAAGTGAATAATGTATATTCTCTAAGTCAAAGCTTTTCCTTTCATCTTTAGGTATTTACTGAAGGGAAAAAAAAGATAAGTCTCAGGGTCTTCGGACATTTGGTTCTGGCATTTAAAATTTCTCTTTAAAGATCATGTTTTTCAGAAACCGAGTGAGATCGATTGATTTTGTTTTTAAGTAGCCTGTAGGTTTTTTTCCCCCATTGATGGAACTTTTCAAAGAAAAAAATATGATGTGGTTCTATTACGTATCAGTACATCTAGTGGACAGGCCGGATGTAAATACAGGAACAGTGTTTTATTATTTTAAGAGTTTAATTATGTTTAGTATTTAGAAAAAATTGCAAGATAAAAAATAGGAAATATTTGGATTCATATTTATATGAATATTTATGTGGATTTATATTTGGATTCAAGGTACTCTGTAACTGTGATTTGTTTTAAAATACAGGAAAATGGATGGACAATGCAAAAGAGCGGATAATTTGATCCTGTAAATAAACAAAACAGTGGAATGTATTTTAAATTTATGCTGGGGAATTTGCAGTTATTTTTACAATTATAGAGGGAAGGAGAGAAGGCGTCTCTGGGTTACTCCCTTTGGAATTTTTTTTTCCCCTCTGTATAAAAGGTTCGATTCAAAATCCTCGGTGACTAATTGGTTTTTAAAACTCTCTGTAGGCTGTGACTGCGTATTTCTCCTTCAAGGAATTGGTAGTTGACTACCAGAGGAGATAAAGTTGTTTTGTTATATTTATTTGTTAAGTTTCATCTATTTTATTTGTATTAGGGAAACTTTAGAGTGGAATTTCTAACTACAGTCTTTCTGGCCTGAAGTTCTTCATGGACTTTAGCTTGAGTAAGTTATGTTGAAAGATTTGGCAAGCAGTTAGAAAGATTTGTGTTATTTTAGCCACAAATTGCAAGCAAAGCGTCTTGAGTTTCATCTGGTGGGGGCCGATGGGTATAGTGTTCATTCTAATATAGTTAAACTTCAGCTATTTTGTGAAAAAAAGGAGTAAATTATCCTTAGGGAAGCCAGCCTCTGGGGAAACCAGAGCGGTAGTCACATGTCAAAGTTGACAGATAGGCAAATAGAATCATTACAACCAAAGTTGATCTAACTAATGGTTGAGATTTTTATTAACATGTTGATAGCTTGGGATTTTGCTCACTTTGTAGAAATTTAAGGCAATTCAAGCACTTTATGTCTCTTCAAGGCAGAGATTGCTCCATCTCTGGTAATATACAAAAGCTATAATTCTGCCTTAAATTTGAATTGCACTTTATACTTACAAAGTACCATCTTATCTTCAAAAAAATATATTTGGTATTTAAAACAAATATACTGTATCTATTTCAGGGTAAGGGCAGAGAGAAGAGACTATCCCTTTATTCTTTATGATTTACCAAACTAGTGGATGAAAAAAATTATACTATGGAATGGATTTATGCAAAGATAAGCAAATGTAAATAAACAGAAAATGTAAGTCTTTCAGATGTCTGGTACTTTGAAGGCAAGATATTTGCTAAATTGAGAGATAATTTTTTTTTTTTTTTTTTGCTGGAAGTTATTCATATGCCTGGCCTTATCGTCAATGAATTAATTTCTTTGAAGTTAATCTTTAATTGAGAAAAAAATGTAAGCCGATTTTCTTGTTTTTTTTTGTCCTCCCTCCCTTGCCCACCCAAATCCAGTGACCTAGATGGTCTGGTCCCCTTGCTGTAAATCACATTTTGTTGAGGCATAGTTTGTTCAGAATCAACTTCTTAATCAGCAAGGACAGGAGTTTCATTTTGGAGCCTTCCTTCACTGTAGTTAAAAAAAAGAGAGAGAGAAAAGGAACACTGTAGTGGTTCTTTCTCTTATAACTTCAAAAGTGAGTGACTGGAGAAGGCCTTTGTTATGAACATTTTGCATGTTAACAATTTAATACCTTCTCTAAAATTTATTTGATTCAGAAAATCTTTTTCACGTTTTATTTTCATTTGGAATGAAATAAATCATTTTAAAATTTTTAGATTTCTATCCAGGCAAACATGATATCTAACAGTTATCAGAATGTTGGTTTAATCTCCAACCTTAATTAGGAATATAAAAGTTTAAAATTCATTATTAGCTCAAGTAGATGCTGGTGAAAACTTTTCCTCTTTTTCACCTCCCTTCCCCCCATTATCTGATTTATTCTTTCATCCACTTATTTATTGAGTTCTAACCATGCTTAGGGCACTGTGTTAAGCTTGGAAGAGGGGACACAAAAAAGACAAATTCTCTGTTCTAAAGGAGCTTGAAAATAATGATGACTTGAGTTTGGAATATGGTGGTCTCTGTAAGAATTACAGAATGTGGTGATAAGGAGGAGGCTGGAAAGTTTGGTGAGTCACTCTGGCTGATAGAGAGGAACCCTATCTTGCAGTTTGCGTTAAGATGCCAATATGGCCAGAATAAAGTTAACAGAAGGATGGGATAAGTTTCGATATATGAAGTCCTGGGAGACTTTTGGTGGTGGAATTTGAACTGTGCTCTGACAGTTGGAGTAAATTAGAAACAAGGAATGTAGAACTTCAGAAAGAGCCTGGGCTGAGTGGCTGAGGCACAGGAGGGAATGTGGCCTGGCTTGGATAATGGAGGAATAATGAGGGATAAACGTTGACGGGCAGGCTGGATCCAGATTATGGAAACTCTCAAATGTTTGAATGGGGAAGTGGCACTAATTTCATAAGTAATTGGAGAATGATGGAAGAGCAACTTAAGGATGAGATTAATATGCTGGCTGAGAACGTTTAGGAAGAATATCCTTACGGTAATGTATAGGATAATTTGGAAGACAGAAAGTTGTTTTATAAGTCTCTTGGAAGAGTCCTTGTGAGAGACATGGCAAAAGGAAACCTAATATAGTGAAGACAGTATGAAATTGGGAATGGGAAGACCTCAGTGTGAGTTCCAACTCCGCCACTGCCTAGCTATGTGACGCTGTGTACTTTCTATCATGTAATCTCTCTGATTTTAAAATTCTCATCAAGTCAAATGGGGAAAATTCTATTTCTTTGAGTTGTTTTGTGAATTAAATGAGATAATGATTAAGAATGGTCTAACTCAGAAGGACGGGGCTTTCGAACATTTGGTAGGAAGCTAGGAATGTCAGAAGTTGGGACCATGTAGGATGGGGTTATTGATCTTTCTGCAGGGCAGTCCACTGAGAGTGATGGCTGGAATTCTAAATAATGACTTAGGTCTAAAAGGGTATGGCCTTGATATGTGAGAGGATCAAATCTCCAGGGACTTCTAGATGGTGTAGCTAAGCAAAATCAAATAGTTCCAAATCCTTAGGCCTTGGGACTCGGGCCCAGCCAGCAACTGGGAAAGGAGACTCCCATGACAAAAACTATGTGGAATTTTGGGACTCTGCATTTAGAAAAGAGCTACAGTTCTTGTTGGGGAACTTGTAGAACTGTTTAGTGATTCAGAGTAGAAACCTAGTTGTTGAAGGGGAAACAACATCTTCAATGGACCATAGTTACTTAGGGTGTATCTTAGGTACTGAGATTCTAGGTCTGTCCCAGTAAAAGTAGGTCAAGGACCATAAGGAAAACATGCCCTGGTCAGAATCATGTCAGGAATAGGGTGGGGCAGAACCTCCAGGGAACAGTTTTTCTCTTGCTGAGCCAGGCTCTGATGGCTCTGGAAAATATTAGTTGCTGTTGTTATTATTGTGATGGCAGTGAAACTGGAAATAAGAAGGTGAATTCGAGAGACCTTAAAAAGTTAATAGAACCTGAGAGATCACTGGATATTGGTTGAAAAGGACGGAGAGGGGAGTCAGCTGTAACTTGGGCATTTTGCCCCCGACTACTCTGAATAACGGGAAGCAGGGAGGGTGAAGGCTGTTTTTACAGAGGGGCCTGGAGTACTAAAGGACATGGTGGAATCAGGCAGAAGGGCAGAGGGAGAAGTTGAATTGGACCTGGGGAGTCCCCATGGGGCATGTCCCTTAGGGATGTGGAGGTCCAGGGAAATGTGCAAGTCAGAGAACTTCAGAGTTGACTCATTGTTCCTCCTTTTGTGTTTTCTCCCCTCCGGTTGCCCACAAAAACAGGGATATAATTCTTCTGTTTTCCACTTTAGATTATTTTTAATATCTTAGAATGTTAAACAATTATTTTTGGTTTCTTGGAAAGGTGGTTGCAAGGCTTTTCTTTGAAAATGAAATTTTATTTGAACTAGTCAGACTGACATGTGAGCACCATGTGGTTCAGCGTTTCATTAGGTAGTGCTGTGGATGGTAGCATTCAAAATAAAACAAAACCACAGATTGGTGAATAACATGGGAAGAATAAAAATAAAAATACTCCGTGAAAAACCTCCCTCCCTTTTTTTTTCCCCCTAAAAACAAGACCTTGGGATGTTATACTCTGTGCAATTATTTCCACAATTATTTTTTGATAGAGTACCTCAGAATGTATTAAGCAGAAGAGATGAATCAGTTGTGAAACTGGTTTTATAAATAACCCGGATCCAAAAGAATTATCCTAGGTGATGGCAGCTAATGCCAGAGTTCTTAAATACCTAATGGGGAAGTAGAGGAGCATAAATATAAATAGGAAGGGAATGATCACTCATACGTGTAGGAAATTTAAATAAAACTGAACTAGATTATTCATAAAGGGAAAAAAGTGCAATATACATTTCAAAAAATAACCGCATTCAAAGTGCTGAAAATGTAAGCTTCATCTGAACTTTGCACCAAATTGTTTTTATCAGTGATGTCTATTGTTGTTGGTAGCGGTGGTGGTGTTGTTTTTGAAAAGTTTCTAAGAAAGGTGTCTCCATTATGTTTTAATGAAATGAGAAGACACTGCAAAATCATTTTCTACACAGGCAAATAATTTTCATAGAAGAGGTACCTAATGAACAATCTGATAAGACCTCAGTTTAAGTGATTTTAGCAGGTTCTGCTATGAATGTTGACTGCTTAGTTGTGGAAATCTCTATTTATAAAATCATGGTTTGATAAAAAAAAAAAATCTAAAGTCTGAGCTAACTATAAAGATATATTCACAGGAAAAAACCCAAACTGGTAGAACTTACTTGAAATTGGAAATCAGTTTCTGGGACTCTTTAAAAAAAGACTGGCTATAATGTGAGGCTCACTATAAATCAGCTCTTCTGGGCTTCTGTTTCAAGGATCTTTAGTACTGAATGTAGATCAATTGTCTCATGATAACATCGTTCACGTCAGTGGTAGGAAGGTTGGGGCTGATAGGAAGGCCGTGGATGGTAGCATTCCACGGAGAAGTTCCTTCTCCTCCTTTTTTTTGGCCTAGGGTCTAATATAGCATTGGGTAAGTAGTTAATTGCTTAATTCATATTTATTAATGAATGAATAAATAAAATCTGTGCTTTTTGAACATATTTTCATGTTTTTATAATATGGTTATGGTGTATTTAAGCATTAAAAAAACCTTTTTTTTTTTTTTTTTTTTACCAGAGAATACTTTACTTTTTTTTTTTTTAAGATTTTATTTATTTATTTGACAGAGAGAGAGAGAGAGAGCGAGAGCAGGAACACAAGCTGGGGGAGGGGGAGAGGGAGAAGCAGGCTTCCCGCGGAGCAGGGAGCCCGATGTGGGGCCCGATCCCAGGACCCTGAGATCATGACCTGAGCCAAAGGCAGACGCTTAATGACTGAGCCACCCACGTGCCCCGAATACTTTACTTTGAATTGACTTATGATTCCATATAACTTTGATTTCATCTTCTTATTGATATTCCTCTGTATTATGACTATGGCTACAAAAACCAAGTTCATACTAGCTTAAGAGGAAAAAAAGGTTACTGTCTTATATAACTGGGTGGTCCAGAGGAAGGAAATTGCCTCAAGTGCAATTAGATCCAGAGAATCAACCCATGTTCTTATGACCTCTCTTCGTCAATTTTACCTATGATTTTGTTTTCCTCATTCTTTCCTTGTTGAAATGAGTTATCAGATGAAGGTAATTGCCAAAGATTTCAGGCTTTGCGACCAGTTAGCTTTGGAAAGAGCGAGCTGTTATTTTGGGGCATCAGTATACTCTGTCCCAGACAAGGACTCTGAGTCAAGTGCTCATTCCTGTCACATATTTAGACCAGCCAGAGTAACATGTCTACCCGGTGACAAGAGGTGGGCAGCAAAGCGAAGAGGGAGAAGGCATCATGATCCATAGCCTCACTAAAGACCACATGGAGTGGAGAACAATTTCCTCAATACAAAGGGAACACTGTTCATACACACGTAAGGGTGAAAAAGTGTTCTTGGTAGGAAAAAAATTCAATAGCTATTGCAGTCCATTATATTCAAATACCTTTAAAATATTTTTGCCATATATTCTATCAAGGAACTTCCTTCCTTCCAAATTCCAATAAACTAAAAAATACAAATAGAAAATTTGTTTTAAGTTACTCATTTTATGTACTGAAATTTTATAATCTTATCTTGATGTCCATAGTCCAATGCTCTGTTTGCATTTGCATGATAATTTTACTTAATAATATTATTCTTTTTCTTTCTTTGATTGGGACTGTAGTTTAGGAAAATCAAATCTACTTTTAATAAATACAGCTTTGTGATATTTTGGGAAAAACTAAACTGGTACCATTGGGTTATATAGCCCAAATTAAGTGCCAAATGTTTATTTCTTAACACCAGTCTGTTTGGGCTACAAAAGACGACCTTTAGAGGCTCACCTGTTCTTGAAAGCAAATTCAATCAAGTAGAAGGACATTGAATAGGAGGATAAAATGGTTAAGATTTATGGTTTAAATGTACCACCAGTATAAATTATAATGGATAAATGCGTGATTTCTCAGTTATATCTTATTTTTCCCCCAAATATAATAATTCCCAATTTATTTGGAAGCATTTTTTGAATACTGTGTTTAAGACACTTTTCTGGTGTTGGGTTACAAATATGGACATGGCACCCTTGACTTTTCTAAGTTCACCATTTTCAGGCATAGGTTTTTGATTGTAAAGCTAACAGGAGAGCTGGTAAGCCTTTGTTTTTCTATTCTTGTGGCATAGGGAAATATTTTATTTGCCACTCTGGATTTTGAAAAATCAAACAGAACAAAGACTTAGAATGCTTAGCAGGTAGATTTCATGTTTCAGTTAACAAAACAAGAGAGTGGGCAAATAGGACTAATATGAAATACTACATGTATCAGAGTGAAAAACATGTTGGGATTCAATTTCTTTAGATTCTAAAACAAATAGTATATTTGTTATAACTTTATCCATAATTTCAATGTGCTTTTTATGGGAAGTCTATTCATCCTTTAAGAAAGCATTAAATGCTTATTCTGAGTTTGTGCTGACCAAAAAAAAAAAAGAAAAGAAAACAAAGGAGGCAGATAAGCTTTTGTTTCAAATCACAATCCATTTTTTGCAGATTTCTATGCTGTAGTGAGAAAGGAAGACCTGCTAATATGATTTGTTATGAAAATTCAATTGTGAGATACAGAGGAGCTTAAACATCATTTGGGGTTTTTGTGTTGCAATTTGTAACATGGGCTCATTTTCACCAACAGTATAATCAGAACTATTCATCTGTTATGTTTGGAGCTGAGAAGAGTAAAAGGCAATGATTATAATTCACACTCTTCCTTAGATTTCTTAGCGTAAAAGTTTGTTTAAAAATTTGTCACTTGTGCTTATACAACTTGCTTACTTGCCAAGGAAGAGAGAATCCATTTTTAGCAATGGGCCAGTGTAGAGCGCGCTGTATTGAGCAATTGGTATTTTGAAGCTCCAAGCATTTTTAAAAAAAAATGAACTCATCCAAAACATGTGCTTACAAATAGTTTTTTAAAAGATTTTATTATTTTAAAGTAATCTCTATACCCGACGTGGGGCTCGAACCCTCAACGCTGAGATCAAGTGTCGCATGCTTGGTGGACTGAGCCAGCTGGCGCCCCATGATTACAAATTATAATTGTTTTTCATTGACGTATTACCTCTTAAAGAAAAATACATTTGATAGGGATGTTTGGCAGCCAGAGAGAAAATAAAGATCATCTGAATATTGAAAGCTAAAAAGCAAACAAGGGAAGATTGTGAAAACATCCTTACAGTTGTCTTAGCTGCTTATTTTATGCATATGTATGGCTAATTACTAAGGCTTCATTTTGTTGGGACCTTGGGAATAATGCTGTTCAGTGATTTTTCCTTATGAGATATAAACTTGGAATCCTTCATATTAGGATGAACTCCTGTAGTGCTTAAAGCTGCTCAATGAGTAAGGAAAAAAAAAAACTTGCTTCTTTAGATTTATTATTATCCTTACTGATATTTTCTGACATGTTGTATGTCATGGAAGTTAGCAGTTTCTGGTAAGGACATACCTAGGGTGCTTGTAAATTATCTATAATGTTCTATTGTAGATGACGTTATGTACCCAAAGTTGGTGTTAGAAATTTATTGCTACAATGAATATTTTTAATTTTTAATAAAGTTGAAGAAAATGTTATAGATGTCTAGGTAGCGTATTGAATTTAAGTGTAATGAAATAATCTATTTTGGGGAAAAAAATCTTTAATATTTAGAATTGACTTTTACAAATGAGGTCACAAAGGAAACCAGTCAATGGGATTTAATTTTTTTTCTCTTTTCACATAGCCTATCTAGAATTAACCTATTTTCTTAAGATACATGTATATATTAAGTTCATGTATCTTTTCGTGTTGTTTTTATTATTTCTTAAGTTTTTTTTTCCATTTGGCTCATTGCCTTATCGGTGCCATTGATTACCAAAGTTTGTACTATGCAAAATAAGCTCTCTCTTCACTGTGTGTGACTGAAGATGTGATTTGATTAATTCAGGTAGCGCCTAATTAAGCTCTGTATTTTTTATATGCTTAACTGTTCAGTGTTACACACCTCATTTATTTGTCTTATAGTCAAAATGCTCATGCTTTTTATTAGAAAGTTTTATATTTACTTTTCAATTAATTCAATAAACATTAATTGAGCAGCTGCTATTTTTAATATATTGTGTTATCTACTTTTTATATTAGATTGGGTTTGAACGTATGGTATCATTCATTAAAAAAGTGTTTACCTAGTTTCTTCTGGAATGGGCTCTATTCTATTTTCCAAGTATAATAACATTCCTATTGCCATTTAGAAATTGGAAAAAGTACAGATTTTAAAATCTGTTTTGGTTTATATTAGCTGTGGGAAATTTCTTTTTTTTTAAACTGATTGCTTGATCTTCAAACCATAAAACCTAGATATGTCTCCAACATTCAACATCAACTTCAAAGACGCTGCATGTCCGAAGTCATATGCTGCCTTCATTTCCCCATCTTAACTCATCCCATGCTAAATTTTTATGTTGGCTGTATCTCAGCAGTTTTCTACTAATTAATCCCATTTTATCTTAAATGCCAGAAAAAAAAGGCCACAACTATTGACATTCAGGCCATAATAGGGCTTTTACTACTTCTTCCATGTTCCATATCTGTTATTATAACATGTGTGCATTATGTAAACATGCTGAGGAACTTACAAGATCTTAAATCAATATATGGTTTCATATACATCTTAAAATATCTCAGAAAGAAGAAATCAAATACGGTGCTCTCTAGTTATTTCTGCTTGGTAATACTGCCACTTTACCTGATTATTATTCAGTAGTTATAAAGATCTGATTGTAACTTTATTTATTTATTTTTTTAAAGATTTTATTTATTTATTCATGAGAGACAGAGAGAGAGTGAGAGAGAGGGGCAGAGGGAGAAGCAGGCTCTCACGGAGCAGGGAGCCCGATGCGGGACTCGATCCCAGGACCCTGGGATCATGACCTGAGCCGAAGGCAGATGCTTAACCATCTGAGCCACCCAGGTGCCCTGATTGTGACTTTATAGGGAAGCAAGATAAATTGCTTTGTAAGCATAGGAGTGTAAGAATAGGATTCTTAAGAGTTGTGTCTGACTTAGCAATCATTCTCGCCTCCACTCCTACAAACTGCCAATTCAGGCTCCAGAGTGCATGTCTGCCCCTTGTTACTTTGTATGTAAATTTGGCCTAGAGTGAAATTCTGCAACCTGACCACATGACACTAGATGTAGGCTCAATCCCAATTAATTTGGAACATGCCTGGAGTAGTCAGAATGAAGCACCATTCTGATACTTCATTCAAGTCCCTCTGCAGAGAAGGGACAGCACAATGGGCTCTAGCTTGATCTGCCAAACATCTATAATCTCAGAGAGGCCAGCAAGCACAAGGTCAGGTCCTAAGGCTGCATCTGGTCTTACTGCTAACCGAAAACTAACCTAGAGGGAGGCAAAAGTAACCTTATCTTATTCTATCCCCCTCCCTTGGCAAATAGAGAAATTCCATGAAATTAGTATTTGCAGTGTACCCCGAACTAATGAGAGTACTTGGGTGATCAGAATTGCACAAATAGTTAATTAAAATTGGACGCGAAGCAATAGAAAATAATTATAATTTGTATGAGTGAATGCTGTCGTTCCACTTGCAGTTTTATCCCAAACAACTTGGAAAAGGATTAATATTTGGGCTTTACTTTATTATCATAATACAGGGCAGGCTTTTTATCATATGTTTAAAAGGAAGCAGTCAAGACAAATACATGTTATTTTTTATTTTATTTTTTTAAAGATTATTTATTTATTTATTTGAGAGAGAGAAAGTGTGTGTGCACATGTGCGTGGGAGAGGAGCAGAGGGGTAGAGAGAGGGAAAAGGAGAGAATCCCAATCATACTCAGTGCTGAGCACAGAGCTGCATGCAGGGCTCGGGTTAGGGCTCAATCCCACGACACTAAGATCACGACTTGAGCCGAAAGCGAGAGTCTGAGGCTTCACTGACTGAGGCACCTAGGCGCCCAAAACAAATACATTTTAAATAGGACAGAATGTTTTGTTAATGAGAAAGGACAGTGACTGTGATTATAGAGATTAAATATATAAAGCCATCTTTAAGCATTTAATTCACAGTTTGGGGCAACATGTTGGAGTGTAGAATTTTTATACAAAGTACTAGAATTTAGAATTCTATGTATTTTAACTTCTTTTCTATTGTAGATTTGTACTGGCTTATAAACACAAGTCTTGCAGATGGTCTTGTGTATACCAACAGCTACTCTGCCTAGACCTCTCTCTCCTGGAGTTCACACCTTCATCTCCTACCCAACCTGTGCCTTGTGGGTGCAACTGTAGATTAAAAAGTTTTTAGAGAGTCTGTGGTTCACAAACATACCTAAGAGGGAAAGAAACCAAGAAAAGAACTGCAAGGGAACAGACCTCCATCAGGCAGACATATAAGCAGACCTCATTTTCCAATGTGGGCATCCCATTTAAAAAAATTTTTTTTTAAGATTTTATTTATCTATTTGACAGAGAGAGAGGGACAGTGAGAGAGGGAATACAAGCGGGGGGAGTGGGAGAGGGAGAAGCAGGCTTCCCGTGGAGCAGGGAGTCCGATGTGGGGCTTGATCCCAGGACCCTGGGATCATGACCTGAGCCGAAGGCAGACGCCTAACCAACTGAGCTACCCAGGTGCCCCTAGGCATCCCATTTTGGAAAACATTTTCCCTCATTCTGCTTGCATTTCTTGCTTTATTAAATGGTTATGCCATCAGAATTTCCATGCATAAGGATTTTCCTGGTTTAAAAAATTTCTCTTCAGGGTGTAACCCTATCTAGGTTGTTTGAAGGGTCATCATTTCATATATTTGCATTCATATATTAGTATGAATGAGTTCATAAGATGAGAACAGCCACATTGAAATGGAATATTTTGGGTAATAGAAAACCTGGATAATGATTGTGTTTAGAAAAGGAGTGTCTGTGTGTGTCTAGCAACCTAGGTGACAGTGAGCGAGGGAGAGAGAAAGACTAACTCATTCTGTATCAGAAATTCACCTAAAGTCTGTTCCATGTCCAAAAAAAATGGAGAAAAACAAAAGAAAATGAAAGAAAAAAACCCCCAACCTCTGCCTCCTGGTTCTGAATATCCTTTCTGTTCCTAGGATTCAGGCAAGTTCTAGAAATGTATGAAACCTAAATGCCCTTAAATGCCATTGACATCATTGCTTTTATGAAAGAAAATGTGTTCAGATAACAAATTAGTTTTTCTAAGCCCAGTTTGATTTTCTTTTTCCAAGTGCTTGCTGTCCCCCAAACCAGAGTTAGGACCTCTTGTTGCTGTAGTATAGCCTCTCTTGTCTTGTAGGTTCTGGATTATTCTGAGAAGTGAAAAGTACAAGTGTTTTATCTGTACAAAACAAATCTGAGTTAGAAAGCAATACTAAAATAAGACAATAGAGGAAAAATTAATCAAAAGAGAGAGGGCCCTAATCATTTGCATATTCTGTATGTTACTAATTCATAAGATGATCTAAAATGTCGACTTATTCAAATCAGTGGAATTGGGAATTTTTTTTTTTTTTGAAGTAGGCTCCACAGCCAGCGTGGAGCCCAGTGCGGGGCTTGAACTCACTACCCTGAGACCAAGACCTGAGCTGAGATCAAGAGTCGGACGCTTAACCGACTGAGCCACCCAGGTGCCTTGGAATTGGGAATTTTAAAACAAATCTATAAAAACCCCCACAAATGTAGGTGAAAGCTTAGTGACATACTTTCGAAGATAAGAAATAAGATAGATTTTAGAATGTTTTGATAGTATAAAAGGAATTCAGGCAAAACAGGCAGATAAATTTTCCCTAGTTTGTTAGATACTAGATTTTGTAATGGTAGACTGTCTATCACAAGCCTGGAGGGTAGCAGAGTGCACTGGGTAGAACAGGCTTTAGAGTCAGTCAAACTTGAGGAGATCTGACTCTGCTACTTAAAAACTAATCGTTTTTATTTCAAAAACTAAAATTAAAACGACCTCTCTAAAACCTCAGTTTTCTCATCTATAAAGTGGGGATAAAAATAGTATGTATTCATAAGACTTGAGAGGATTAACTGAAGAAATTCAGGTAAAGTGCTTAGCATAGTTCCTGGAACATAATAAGTTCCCAACAAATTATAATTATTATTACCATTGTTAGAAATTCTTTTGAATTTTTGACTCCTGATATTTGTACTAAATTTAGGAAGTTTGACTTTTAGTAAATTTGACTTTTGTTATCCATATTAATATTTGAGGACTTAAAAGTAGGGAGTAAGTAATAATGTACCTGTTATTTTCATTTGTAATTATTCCTTAACACTAATATTACTTTTTGAGTGAACAGATGCTTGTGAGTGAACAGATGCTTCAGTAGTATACTTTTTTTCCATGGTGAGCATCAAGTTCTTTGCCAATTTATATATATATATAAATGAACTTCAGAATCTCAAATGATGCAATTTTGCATCTAGTGTGTGCATGACTTAAAGTGCCCTGGTTTTATTAATAGCATTTGGCTTGTCTTTAAATTTGGTCTATGGTGCTATTAGCTCTCTCTGATGTCAACCAAGGCCGACCTTTAGTGGAAACTATTTTCTGTTTCTATTGAGATATAATGAAGACAGATGGTAACACATATTTGAAGAAACATCCTTACAAGATGCTCTGTTGTACAATGATGGAAGTGCAGAGTATGAAAGATAATGCGTCAATTATCGTAGATGGGACACCTGATCCAATGTTCAATCAGTAACAGTATTTAATTTAGTAAAAATTAACTAGAGTGTTTAAAATATTTGTCCTCTCTTTCAGTTGTCATTTAGTGATGACAATTTTAATATAATAGACCTATTTTGATATCTTGAACATTTGAACTTGTGCGCAATTGCTTGTACTAAGAATAGATTATAAACTGTTTCATGTTTATGGAACTGATTGTTTAAAAAATTTAATGATGGAAACTATCTGCATACAAACATTGAATTATTTTGACTTCCAGTTATTTTCTTAATATAGGGACTCTAGATGGTAAACTTTAGATGGAAAAACCAAATTTAGGACAAATTTTATTTTTTAAAAAATGCACACACTTTCTTTTCTCTCTTCTTTCCCCACCACATTCTCTTTCCCTCTCTTTGATTGTTTTTCATTTGGAAGTGGTTTGGGTGAACTTCGTTTCACATTATGGGTTTCTGGATTTCTGGCATTCACAGTTTATTGGAGAGCTAGATGCTTTTTCACATAAATTAACTTTATTCTGCCTTATCTTAGTCATAATATGGTTGTTGACTTGCTTACTAGGTAGATATTTTTAATATTCTTATTAATTCATGCAGTCTATATTCCCTAAACATTTATTGGTTGTACTGTGTGTACAGAACCATGTGCTGGTCCCAAGAGGATTGTACAGTATAATATCCTCTTTTTATACTCACACAGTTTGTCTTCTAATAAAGGAGGTGATTCATATACCCAACTAATTTAACATAAGGTCCAAAGAAATTAAAAAAAAATCACTACAAACTTTAGAGAAGGGCAGGTAATGTCCTGTGGGGAATTCAACTGGATTCCTTCAGATGGTGATGCCACTTTTTGACTCATGGTCTAAACTGCTTGCCTTTCAATGAATGTGTTCGTCGAGTCACTTTTCCATTCAGTAATATCATTTCTATAAAATTCATTTTATTAAAATAAGTACAAATATTAAACTAATGTAAATGTATTCTGAGGTATCAATGTATATTATACAATTTACTGCAATATATAACCAGTCTTCAGCTATTCTTAGTTTCTGCTTAACGTAACTTGATTTCTTTAATCTCAGACTTGAATAGAAAATAAATTTCTAAATCATCTTGAACGTTTTCTTTAAAATCAAAATACCTTACGGGGATAAACAGGGTCTGGCTTCAGAAATGTATAGCAACAACAGTCCTTCAGGAGAACACCATAAGAACTGATCATTCGATCTTACTGTTGGAACTATCATTTTATTTTTTGATTTTTATTATTTATTTATGTATTTATGTATGTATGTATGTATGTATTTATTTATTTATTTATTTATTTATATTTAGAGAGGGAGATTAGGAGGAAGAGAGTGGCAGAGGGAGAGAGAATCTCAAGCAGGCTCCACGCCCAGCAAGGAGCCCAATGCGGGGCTCGATCTCACCACCCTAAGATCATGGCCTGAGCTAAAATCATGAGTGGAACGCTTAACCCACTGAACCACCCAGGCACCCCTTGAACTATCATTTTAAAACTATTCAATGGATTACGTCAAATTAAAAGAGGAAGACAAGATACACACATGTGTCTTGAATATTTTGAGATCTGATTTAATTATGGTAGGAGAGAGAAAACCAGTACAATTTTAGAAATTCACACAGGTCATTCTGGGTTGCATCTTCTTTGACATAGCCTTTGGAAAATCTTGTAATTTCTTCATGTACCTTATTATAAGGAATCTTTAAAAAACGGTTGCGATTTCCAACGGATTCAATCTTTAAACCTCTCATAATTTTTCCTGATGCTTGAAACATTTCTCAGTAATGCCGCTAGAGGTGTGCCTAAAATAACTAATAAAGAAATTGTGAACTGAAAGATGTTCCTTCATAGGAGCCTTCTTAATGGGATCTGTTTTAAAATAAATTCCTTCAGACTTGCTGGCAAGTAAAATAGGTGTGGAGGCTTTGTATTTTCCTTTGACCCTTCCATTTGCATGGCTCACTGTTCTCCTTTTATCTCAGGTCGGCCAAAGCCAAAGCTATAATGCTCCATTTTTGTTAGTTGGAACCTTTTTAGCTCCATATTCCTCTAGCAAAACATTCCTGTTCTGTTCCCTTCAGAGACTTGTTACCTGTATAGTGTTAAAATACTTAAGGATGTTACTGATCTGAGATACTTCCCCTCCAAGAGGTGACACACAATGGCAATGGTCCTCAGTTCTTTCCCCAATTCTTAACTGAACAACAGTACATAGTCCCGAGAGGGGTGAGTATTGATTATAGGAGATAAAATAGCAGACTAAGAGGAGGTCTTTGGGCACTGAAAGGTCTTTGGGTGACTATGGAATCAATCTCTGGTCATTTCTGAGTTTAAATAGACCTCATCCAGAATTTCTCAGACATAAAATTTTACTATATTTGTTTCCCAATCACTAAAGCTTCAATTGCTTTGTGAAAAGTGGATTTACTGGGAAGTGATCTTAAAAAGTACGAATGATTCCCCTTCTCAGTGAGGCATATTCAGCAACAAACATTCCCAGCTGGGTTTTAGAGGCTGACAATTTATCCTTCTACTGTTATTAAAGAAAGCACGGAAAGCGTTTCTGTTTCCTTCCTTCCTGTTCCAGTTATGAGCAGGAGATGCTAGAGCCCACTGTACATCATCTGTCTTCAACTCTGTCAAGAAAGGAATGTCGTCCAAAGATCATCTGGAATTTGTCTGAATTTGATAATGTAGTGCAGAGCAGTTCTAAAAATAAAGACGGGATTGTTGTGTCCATTAGGAGCAGCTTATTTCATCATTGTTGTTTTTCACTTGTAGCCTTGTGCCTTGTATGGTGGTTTCTGTTTCTCGGAACAAGCTAAGAAGACCATTCTGTTCCTGTGCTCTGGGAACGCTGGAGTGCAGAGTCTGTGTTTTTGAGGATAATATTTGGCTCATACAAGGAGTCAGTGTTCTGCAAGTGTAATGTTTGGTGCATATAAGGAGGATTAGCATCTGTGGGAATTGAGGCTGAGACATCGAATAGAAATGCCACAGTCAAATAAAGAAGTGTTTATTTATTGATATTGTATTGAACCTCTTAATAAAAAACATACTAAGTTAGCATAATTGGGCAGGAGTTCTGATTTGCTCTCTTGTTTTTGCCTAATAGGGAAAGTCAGCATAGATTTTTATGGCTACCGAGAAAGTTTAGTTGTCTTTGTGTTCACGGCCTACCAGACGCTGAGGTTAACATCCACTTTATCTGTGCTTATCTGTATTTACTCTAATCAAATAAGGATTCCTACAGAATGCAGTTTTGGAATATATACTGAAGAACAGCATGGAAATTTTCTAAGAGCCTGATAGCTGTATATATGATAGTTAATAGGTTTTCTCTGCCATCTATTGAAGTTAAGGGGAAGACTTTAAGATTATTAGCAATCTTATAATTCACTTTACATGTTAGAATTTAGTTCTCTATCTTGGTCTTCTTTTTTCCTTTTTAGATACTAGATCGGTCATGCACTGAAATCCTGGAATTGCGGCCTTCAAGTGTCTGTGTGGGGGGTAAGTGGTTAGAATTTAAAAATACCATGTAAGAAATTGTATTTTTCCCCCTCGTTAGATTATATGATTTAAAACTCATGTTGGAAAGAGAATAACAAAATTAACTTTTTTGGCATCCTTTTCTGTAAGAATTTTTAAATAATTCCTTGAAATATTTCTATTTTAAATTCAAATTTTTTAAGATTGGAGTGTTATTTTAAATAATGAACATATTGTGTGACAGGCTTTTAGAATTTTCTGTATATTTAGTTCATGTTTGAGACCTTTCCTATGACAAGTAAAATAAAATATGAGATTCTTTCTTTTTTCTGATTATACAAACAGTCATGTATTTGTGGACTTTGAGCTCTGTGCCTTGATGACCTGGCCAAAGTACAGTTCCCACCAGCTCAGGGCACGTACGGAGGTGATGGATGGGCGGATGGCAGGGAAGAAGCAGCTGGCTTCATTAGCTGGCCCTAAGAACAAACTCAGGTTTTAGCCCTTCCCAAGCCATCCTTACCCAAGGAGAATGTGATACTCTCTGGCCTATTCTGTTTCTTCTTCAAGGCTGACCTGGAGTTCATTTTAATCTAGAAAAGGAAGAATATTGGGTCTAGTGGAAGAGGAAATGTGCTGTGTAATTTCCCACAGAGCCTCTCAACTGCTGGAGATTGTCTTAAGTTCTGTATCTTGTAGACTCCCTATTTAATGGTCATTGAGATGTTTAAGAGGAATAGTGCATTTGAACATCCCAGAGCATCCCTTTGCCTTTATGATTTTACCTAATCTTCATAACAACACTATTTGACAGTTTTATAATCCCTGGTTCACAGATGACGAAACTGAGGCTGAGTGGTTCAGTACTTGCTTTAGGAATTGTCCTATTTGACTCTTGTCTGTCCGACTCTAAAGCCATGTTCTTTTCATTGAGTCACATTTTACGTTTTACCTGCACTTTATAAGTGAAATTCCTTTTATAATATACTTAATGAAGAGTAGCATAGCAATATTTTCTTCCTCAATAAATTACTATATACATGTTAGATTATGGTAGATAGGAGATTGTCTGAGAAGACTGAGAGTTAATCACTGTTAAAATAGTTAATATACCATCTTATAGCTAAACAGCAAACGGTTAAATGCCGATCAAGATATTTGATCAGTTACCCTGTTTTCCTTGAATTGTATTTTACTCTCTAACATTTAGTGACTGCTCCTCCTATATAGAGTCCTGAGCAATAAGTTGAATAAACTTTCTTTAGTGACTGGCCATAGATTGTTAATAGTCCAAAATGCATGACCTCTGGTGAGTTATAAGTTTGTATGCAAGAGAGAATGCAACCGGGATTAGTAATGTCAAGAAACCATTAAAGGACTCCGTATGGGGTGTCAGAGATTAAAGAAAATACAACATATGACAGTTCTAAGAAACAAAGAACATGAATAATTTTCTTTACATTCCCATACCTTAATACCTGAGAGTAGAGAAAAACAAAGAAGATTCTTTCCTGATGTATTTTCCTGAGGATAGAATTTGGGGAAATTTTTCTTTCTTTCTTTCTTTCTTTCTTTCTTTCTTTCTTTTCTTTCTTTCTTTCTTTCTTTCTTTCTTTCTTTCTTTCTTTCTTT